>NW_007190932.1:222920-246760 GCF_000164805.1 Carlito syrichta
CATAGAAAGCCTAATGAACTCTCTAGGCTGAGGGGACAGGCTTACAACTCTGGTAGCACTATTAACATACCATCAGATAACAGCAAACCCCTAGGTTACAGTCGGAATTAGATATATTAATTTCAATCTACTGAAAGACTGATGTTAGAGGAAGCTTCAACCTACCAAGCAAGTGTGAAAAGGTAACTGAGTGGGTAGCAGTGTACTCTCCTTTCTCTAATATTCATAGATTTAGATACCATTCTATATATTTAATAAGATGGTCAGAAACAACAGGGATAAATAATTCATCAAATGACTCTACAAAAAAAGGTATCATTCCTCTCACAGCTCAAATGTGCTGAAATTTGTTTACAAATTGAAATATTTTTCAGTATTAATTTTTTGTCCATTAACAGGAATAATGTCTTCTATCTCATTTAAATAGGCATGCTGCTGCATTTCTGGGCTCACAGTGGCTTCTAGAAAATATGATCCTCACTCCCAGCCTTTGGGGAGGGGTGGAAGCACACATACTAGCATATTAGCACACATACAGTGCCCCCAATCCCTTAGACTGAAATTGCTGAGAAATATTGGGGGTCACATTGATCTCTTGAACAAAACTACTTGAAGCATGTATGTATGATTTGTGACTAGATGCAACCAAGTAGATTTTTGTTCGACAATCGACATGAATTCAAGTTCCAGAGTAAAACAGCACAACAAAACAATACCCCAGGCAAAAATATCAAGAAAAACATAAGTTAATCATCTGTTCTACTAATAAATCAGTTCAAGTAGCCTTATCTATCCTACTGACATCTAAGTTTGCATGCAAGTGAGCTTAATATCAAGAAGACCTGACGTTAGTAAAAGTCTTTCTCATATTGCTACTAGCCATTGTCCTTTATGTGCCTTTGTGGCAGGCTTTGCTATTAATTGGAACTTTTTCTGTGTAATCATAATGCAACTTTCATTTCCAAATTCATTGCCTTAGCAGGCAGCTTCCAGTGTGTGCCTTTTTCTTGTCAGGAATGCAATTTGCAGGAGTAACGATATGCTAGTCTATGGGTTGCTCCTTCATTCATTCTTCCCATAATGCATTTGCTTTGAAGTTGAACTTTTCTGGTGTGACTTCAAGGATCACAACAGAAAGAGTTTAAAAGAACTAACAGAGTTTTTTTGTTTTATTTTGTTTTTTTGTAATGTGATATCATAGTTTCAAAAACTTACACAAATATAAGGGAGTAAAATAAGTGATCTGGTTCAACCAATTGCCTACAATTGCAAAATACCTAGACCATCACACACCGATTATGTTCTCTCATACTGTGAAGAAGCCTTAAAGGAAGAGATTATGTTCCTCCCTTCATGATATTTCCAATCTTTTAGTTGGGAAATTTTTATACACACACACAGATTTTCCTCTTGTTTCATTTCCTGCAATGATAAGGAAATATGATAAACTGTAAGCGTCACTGAACAACAGGAAGAAGACAAACATTCTACAACCTTATTCCTCTACTCCTTGTGAGATTATGAGTAAATAATTTTCTCTACATATACTATAGTTTATTTATCTAAAGTAGAATTCTTGTTGCTTGGTTTAACCTGACATAATTAGAGAGGAGCAAGTTTTATATGTATATACATATGTACACACAAATATATGTTATGCATATATAACTATGTATATGTGGAATTTATAAATTCTAAAGTGTAATTGTATATTTAAACAATGATTTTAAAGAAAAAATAAGACAGTGTCATCACACTAATTAAAATATATCATTATCATTGAACAAATAGTACACAGCAAGTATTTTCATGTGAATTTTCTTATTTGGTTCTTATAGTAGATATATGAGATGGGTACTATTATCTTTATTTACATATGAAGAGACTGAGGCTTGGAAAATTTAAGTGGCAGATGTACATAACAAATGTTGTATTGAAATTCAAATGCCATAGATTGATTTCACAACCTGTAGTCTTATCCCCTCTGATAGTCTACAAACGCTGAAAATAAGCAAGAGATAGTATAATACTGTAGGAAGAATATGGTCTTACAAACTTATAGACAAGCCCTCAAGTTTGCCTTTGTTGCTACTAGCTATGTGACATTGAACCAGTCACAAACTTTCTCATCTTTAAAATGGAGTTAATGCTAGCTATTTAATAGATGGCTATTACAAAATTACAGGATTAAATGAAATAATACCTATTGGCACTTAGCACAAAGCTTTAGTTCTATAAATGGCTTTAATTATTAATAATAATCATAATAAATATCAACCTTAAGACACTCTGTGAAAAATATTTTCAACATTTCATCAAATGAGAGCTCTGACTACCTATAGTTCCCTATACTAGATATTAAGACAGACCTGTCATCAAGAACTCACTGTCTGTTGATATTATTATGGTATCCCTCAAGTTTGACTCTGAGTTAAGAATAACATCTCCTCATTAGTTGGACCACTTTGTATAGTGACTTAGAGCATGCTGTCAATAACTGAATATCTGCTGAATAAAAGTGAATGGATGTGTAAGTATTTCTTCAATCTATTAAGGCTTGAATTTAACTTTAATGTCCTTGAGACAGAGATTTTTTAAAATTTCAATATTTGTAGCACAACTTCCTTCTCATGTGAAAAAGTAAGAAAGGTTGGGAATTTCATAGACCACGAATCCCACGCCCCACAATCCTTTAAGATTTTCTTACCTTATTTATTAATAGTGTTAAGGATTAATATGATCAAAATTCTATCTGCTTTATTTATGAGACAGAATCTCACTGAAATGGAAATATAAACGTATTTTATTTTGAAAACAGGTATAAACAGTAGTAAGAAAAAAGTGTATAAATGATTTCTATTTAGTGTTGGGCAATCAAAATACATGTTAGATCAGTTAGGATGAACATCTTTCCAAAATAACTATGGCAGCCTTCCTGGTGCTTTCTTCCTGAATAACAGGCCTGGGTATAAGTACCAACATGGAGTAGCAGTTAGCTTTGGCTGGTAGTATTACTGATAGCTTAAGTGTTTCTTCTTTACTTTTTTTTTTTTAATCACCTAGAGGGTCTGCAATGTAAATACATGCACTTTGTGATTAGAAAAATAATATTTTAAAAGTAAAATAAGTAGGCTCAAGTAGAAAATGCTTATTTTTAAAAAGTTATTGGGATTTAGTATCTGCATTTAAATGATCAAATCCACTATATTAAAATTCAAGATTAAAAAGACAAATTTTTTAAAACTTAAAATGCAAATGTCAATTAATGAAGGTTAAGAAGTGGAAACAAAGAGATAATGCCTGAATATATTTACTTTTATGCTTATCTTCTTTGATTATACATTCTAATTCACTGATATAAATTTCTCCAAAATTGTCTAGAAAATTATCTTTAAAATATTTCACATGAGAGTTTTATAAATCCTTTTTTGTAGGCTGGCATCTTTGATAAATTACTACTTTCCCACATTCTCTACTCCCTTTCCAAACTTTTCTTTGCCATTTTATTTAGAGAAAGATGAACCTTATCTACTTGTTATGATGTTTTATTGATTATTTAATAATTTTTCTATTGTTTTCCTGCCATTTTAATATCAGAAGGATGAGTATTTCAGTTACTTCCCAACAACTAATTTCTTTTAACTTCTTTTTTGTAAATGTAATTTTTGGAGATATTTTATATTTGCATAGACTCCAAATTACAATAGCATAGAGATGTATGATCAAAAAGTCTAGATACCTCCACTTTTGACATTTCCTTTCTTTTCACCAATTACCAACAAGCTTTTGCTTTCCTTAACTGGCCAACCTGTTGTTTTTTTATTTCTTTGTGTTTTTATTACCCCATGAGAAAATGCTTTGAATTTTTCTCTTTACCTTCAACATGAAATCTTCCATGTGTGTCTTGGATTGTCCTTTGGAAATCATTCTAGAGGTGATCTTCCAGTCATTTAAAATCTTTCAGTGAATTAAAAAGTTTCTCTAGAGGTGATATTTCCCTCTCAGTCCAAAATAATATCTCCTCTTTCATCTACACAGGATTCCATATTTTTCACGTGTCCCACATCATTTTGTAATTTCCTATTTATTTATCTAACAATTCATTTTAATAAATATTTACTAGACAACATCTCCAAAATGCCTCCTAAGCACTGTGCCCTCAAGCAGTTTATAATCTCACAGGGAAAGGAGTTGTCATTATGGAATGGCAAGGATAATGCCTCTTAAGGAGAAGAGACATCTAACTAAGTCTCAGAAGGAAATGGAATTCTCCCAAGAATAGGTGATTGCTAAGCTAACATGCTAGGTAAAAGGGCAAATGTGTGTATGTAAAGCAGATTAGGAACAAGGAACAGAGGCACAGAAGGCCAGAGGTGAAAGAAGTATGACATGTTTAGGGAGTCACAATTTGGTTTTAGTTCCATAATGGAACTGTGGCATAAAATATTGTAAGGGGAAGATGTAAGAGGTGTATATTGTAACAAATCAGGCAGACAAGACAGTAAAAGTCAAGATAAGGACTTTGTAAAATATATTAAGGAATTTGGGTAACATATTGAGAGTAATGGAAACCATTTTTAAGCAGATAATATTTGTGTGCTGGAAAAAACCTTTGGCTATGTGAATAGGCTGGAATGAAGAAGAGATGGAAGCAAGAAACCAGTTCTAAGTCCATTTCATGAGTCCAGTTGATTGATGAAGGAAGGCTGAACTAAGAAAGTAGAAAAAGAGTGGAAAGAAGTGGATAAATATGAGAGAAATTTAGGAGGTAGACATAGAGAAAATGATGTTGTGGGAGGTCAGGAAGACAGTGCAATATAGGAAACACGTGCATTCCAACTTGGGCAAATGAATAGACATGAGCACACCTTCTTTGAAACAGGTTACTCAAGAGGAAAGGAACTGACTAAGCAGGGTTGGAACTGATGTTGGCAGCATTAGAATTATCTTGTTAGAGGTGACCGTGAGCCCTCCAAATGGATTTGTAAGTCTATGGCTCAAGATAGAAGAGCTCTGCCAGAGTCACAGGTTTGTCGTCATCAGAATATGAGTGATAATTGAGGCAAGTGTAAATTAGTGGGCTGGGAACACTGTACAGAAAGGGTCCAAGGATAGATAATGTTTTTCAGACTGGCAGATAAACACCAAAGGGAAAAATTTTTGCTAATCCCACTCATTGCCTATCTAGTTCAAGGGTTAGTTATGAAAGTCATAATACAAAAAATGTTATAGGATTAGAATATATCTGGTCCAGTTGCACCTGAATGGAAATTTTTCCCAGATCATTTAGTGAGAGCATTACAGTAAGTCTTGGTACTCATGTTAAAGTGTTATATGTACTCTGTTGTATATAATTCATTTTATGTTTTATTTATATTCCAATTAATTTTAGAAAAGATTTTGAATATGCTACACAAAATAGAGAAATATAAAGTAAAATCAGACAAAACCCGCTTACAATAAATCAAGACTTACATTTAGAGAGGGCAGCCAAATTGAGGATTTTCTAATGGCAGATATATAGAAGTCATTTATGGTTTAAATTAGATTCTGACTGTCTGAAAACCTGGGTATTTATTTATTTATACTTTTAAAACATTTTCATTATTGTTTCTTTTTTATAAAATAATAAATTCATTTTGTTAAATGATATATGCATATTTTGGAAAATTTTTTAAAAAGCTAAAGAAAGAAAATAAAATCTACCCATTAGTTAGCAATCTTGTAGAATAAATTGCCTGAGGTCAGGAATTTCTTTAGTTTTGCTCATGGTTGAGTCCCCAAGAACTAGAACGATATCTGACACATAGTGTAAACATTACTAATAATTGATTTTAAAATACCATGGTTCAACATTTTATGGTACTTATTTAAGAAGTCACATTAAAGAAATAGAAGTCACTTAATGATACTTTCCATTTCCACAAACATTTATAGACCAAGCACTTTGTCAGTCTTTAAGATTAGTTGACAGTAAGATATGAATGGCTTTTTTTTTTAAGAACCAGAGACTTGGTTGGGTGTGGTGACTCATGTCTATAATATTGACACTTTGCATGACTGGGGCAGGAGGATTGCTTCAGCCCAGGAGTTTGACACCAGCCTAGGCAACATAGCGAGACCCCATCTGTACAGAACACATGCTTGTAGTTCCAGCCACTCAGGAGGCTGAGGTGGGAGGATCACTTGAAACTCAATTGACTTGGAGTCTGCAGTGGACTATGATTATGACACTGCACTTCAGCCTAGACAACAGGGTGGGATTCTGTGTCAAACAAAAAGCAAACAACAACTAAGAACCAGCGCTTATTGACTTCTACCTAGCCTATGGTGATTTGTTTTGTTTTCACTTCTTCTTTATAGCTCATTTCATACCATTTTTTTCATTCACTCAACAAATATTTACTAACACCTATAATTTGTCAGTCATTATTCTAGGAACTGTGGATACAGTAGTGAATTAGAAACAGATCACATCTCAGACATACAAAGCTTACATTTTAGTGGGGAGATATAAATGTTAAATAAAGAAATACACACATGTCAAGTAGTAATAAATGATCTGAAGAAAAAATAGTACATGGCAAAAGGTCTGAATGATGATTAAGGGAAGAACACTTTTAAAATAAGTGAGTCAGGGGAGGACTCTCTAAAAAAGGAGCCATTTGAGAAGAGGTCAAAATAAAGTACAGGAATGAACCATGTAGATACAAGGAACAAAAACATTTCAGGCTGGTCTTGGTGGCTCAGCCTGTAATCCCGCGCCTTTGGGAGGCTGAGGTGAGTGGATTGCCTGAACCCACGGGTTTGAGACCCGCCTGGGCAGTGAGACCTCATCTCTACAATAAATCAAAAAATCAGCCGGGCATGGTAGTACACGCCTGTAATTCCAGCTACTTGGAAGGCTGAGGCGGAAGGATCACCAGAGCCCAGCTGGTCGAGGCTGCGGTGGCAAGGAATGTGCCACTGCACTCCAGTCTGGGCAACAGAGTGAGACTCTAACTCAAAAAAAAAAAAAAGAACATTTCAGGCAGAAGAGACATGTGCTTAGTGTGTTTGAGTATCAGCAGGTGGCTGGTGAGCCTGGAGCCCAGGAGGTGGACAGTAAGAGTTGCACTTGCAGATGTAGCTGAAAGCCAGAATATACAAGGGGCTTCAAAATATTCATGGAAAAATGGAATTAAAAGATACCATTTAAAATATGAACTTTATTTCTCAACATAAGTCCATCAAGTTCAAGACACTTTTGTAAATAATGATACCAGCCATTTAGTCCACCCCTAGCGAACTGAGGGTCCTGGAACTTAACCATGTCAATGCCCTCTCTTTTACATTGTTAACTGAAGAAAATGAATGGCCTTTAAAGATTTTTTTTAAGACTTAGAAACAAAAAGAAGTCAGAAGAAGCCAAATCAGGACCATAAGATAGATGTGTAATGACTTCCCATCAAAATTCTTGCAAAATTGCTCTTGTTTGATGAGAGGAATGAACGGGAGCTTTGTCATGTTGGAGAAGGACTCTCCAGTAAAGATCTCCTGGGAGTTTTTCTGCTAGAACTTTGACTAATTTTCTCAAAACACTTTCAAGATAATCAGATGTTATCATTTTTTGGCACTCCAGAAAATCACAAAGCAAAATGCTTTGTGCATCCAGTAAAACTGTTACTGTGACCTTCTTCTTGACTAATCCACATTTGCTTTGACTAGACCACTTCCACTCTTGGTAGCCGTTGCTTTGATTGTGCTTTGTCTTCAGGATAAGTCATGTACAGCTTTAGTTTTTCAGTCAAAATTCTATAAGCAGAACTAATTTTGAATGTCTATGGTGTTAATATTGTTTGTTGTTAATGCCAGTCCTCTTCAATTAGGGAATGAACAAGATTAATTTGGATGTGGATGATCTGCTGCTGTAGGAGTCTTCTTCAACATTATCTTATTCCTTCTTAAGATGAGTTATTCATTTGTAAACTGCTGATTTCTTTGGAATGTTGTCCTCATAAACTTTTTGCAAAACATCAATGATTTCACCATTCTTCCACCAAGCTTCATCATAAATTTGATGTTTGTTCTTCCTTCAATTTTAGCAGAACTCATGAAATTCTGATAGAGACTCTTTTCTTTCTTTCTTTTTTTGATTTGAAAATATAGTTTATTTAAAAAGTAAATTAGAGATAAAGAGAGAAAATTTATTTCCCTGAGGTATGGAAGGGGACCAAAGCCAGGAAGCATGGTGGTGGCCATAGCTAAAAGAGCACATGACTACACCAGAGTCTGGTTAAGACAATGGCCAAAGGCTCTTTTCAAACTGATGTCTTATCCTTCTTAATGCCTCAAACTAAATGCTTTTCAGACATGTTATAAAAAATTAGTACAAGTCTATTTTTGTGCAAAAAAAAATCTGAAATCTGTGCATAGTTTTCATTTATAATATGCATTTTCTGTGAACTTTTTAAAGACCCCTTGTATAGGGACTTGTAGATTCTAGCAAGCACTTGGAATTGCATTGTGTGTGAAATGGAAAGCAACTAGAGAGTTTGAATAATTGAGTGATATAATTCAACTCATTTTTTAAAATTTATTTATTTATTAGTAATTTTTTTAACTTTTAAATTTTTTATTTTAAATGTGGGATACAATTCAGGGTTAGGGATATAAATGTTCATTTGTTCATTATGCAGGTATCCTTGTTGATAAGGTGTGCCCCCCTTCCCTGGCAGTTTCTCTCAACTGCCAATCCCACCCCACCCGCTCCTGGCAGTTTCCCACTACTGCCAGTACCTTTCTTATAGTATTATGATAATTGTTCAAGATCTGCTTATGAGTGAGAACATAGGGTACATTGTTCTTTGTCCCTGTGATAGACCTCTGAGTATAATAAATTCTAAATCCATCCAAGATACTGCAAAGTCCTATGTTTGTCCTTCTTTATGACTGCATAATACTCCGTTGCATATATGTACTACATTTTTTGAATCCAGTCCATTTTTGATGGGCAGCACAGTTGGTACCATGTTTTTGCTACCGGGAATAGTGCTGCAATAAACATGCATTTGCAGGTATCTTTTCAGTGGAATGATTTGAGTTCCTCTGGGTATATTCCCGATAGGAAGATTGCTGAGTCATATGGGCGGTCAGTTTCTAGTTCTTTCAGAAATTGCCACACTGTTTTCCAAAGAGGTTGCACTAGTTAACATTCCCACCAGCAGTGTAGAAGTGTTTCTTCTTCTTCACATACTCACCAGCATCTGTTGTTGTTTGTTTTATTAATGATGGTCATTCTTATTGAGGATAAGTAGTATCTCAATGTGGTTTTGATTTGCATTTCTCTGATGATGAGTGAGGCTGAGCACTTTTTCATGGTCTGTTGGCAACCCATATATCTTCTTTTGAGAAGTGTCTATTCATGTATTTTGCCTACTTTTGAAGGGGGCTGTTTGGTTTTTTTTTTTTTTCTTTTGGCATGTTTGAGTTTCTTGCAGATCATTGATGTTAGGCCTTTGTCAGATATACAGTTGGCAGATATTTTTTTCCCATTCTGTGGGATTTCTCCCTACTCTTTTTTTGTCTCCCTACTCTCTCACTTTTTGTTTGATTCTCTGCCTGCTTGTTGGTGTATAAGAAAGCAACTGTCTTTTGCACACTTATTTTGTATCTTCTTATTTGAATCTTGTGGGGGTTCTCTGTATCTCTTGTGTTTGGCTGGTCACGTCTCTGGTGAGATGGGGAAAGTTTCCTTGGATAATCTCCTGGAATACTTGCTCCAAGGTGTTCTCCATTTCCCTTTCTTGTTCTGGGATACCAATAAGGCATAGGTTCAGCTTCTTGATATAATTGCACATAACTTGTAAGCTTTGTTCTTTCTTTCTGAGTTTTCTTTCTATGATTTTTACAGATTGGGTTAATTTCATGTTCTCGTTTTCATGTTCTGAGATTCTTTATTCTCCTTGATTAATTCTGCTTTCCATGCTTGTCATCTTGTTAGTTATTTCCTGAATGAAATTTTTTATGGCCAAAATCATTATTACAAGTTCTTTCAGTGTTGCATCTTGTTTTTCTTGAGTCTTATTCACTCTTTCCATCCATTTCCTAATCTCTGTCATATTCTGGGACCAGTAGTTGGTAATTTCCACTGTTTGGGCTCTAAGTTCTGATTTTTCAGGAGTTTCCTCTTTGTTACACTTGAAATTACCTGTGGTCTTCCATTATTTTTACCTCATTTGTGACAGATCTCTTTCTTTTCTCTTTAGTTCCATTATTTGGTGGAAGTGGGAGACGTTTTCACTTTTGATGTTAGCTCAGCCGTTTATGCTTCCCTGATCCAGGCTCTGGATTTGTTCTATTTTGAAATAGGACTGTGGGTGGGAAGCTTTGCTGTCTCTTGTAGTTTTGAGAGTTGAATAAGATAGAGGATGGGGAGCTAGGATTCAAAACCTACTTGCAAATCACAATGTTCACTGATTGTGGCATGTGTTTCCTGAGACCCACTCCCCACCACCACTCTATATGATGATGCAATGAGTATGTGTGTGTACCCCTGAATCCAAGATACAGTAACAGCAATGAGAACAGAGAAAAGTAGAATTAAATAAAATGGACACACATTTTTTTAATGGGGGGGAAAAACACAGAATGAAAGCAGAAACCAAAGCAAAAAACAATTGAACACACACACACGCCCCAAAACAAACTGGGATGACAACTAAGCAAAACAAAACAAAAACAAAAACAAAAAAACTAGGAGAACCAAACACACAGACACACACACACACACACACACACACACACACACACACACACGACCTGCACAAAATGAATGGAAAAGAAAAAGAGAAAGAACAGAGAAAAGGAGAAAAGAGAAGAAAAAATAGGCATTCAGAGTGAACCCTCACACATGTATTCACACACACATCAAACTAAAAAAAAAGATTAGAACAAAAGAGCAAAAACAAACCAACACCATAAACAACAAAACACTGAAAGATGAACACTCAATCATTCACATATACACATAAACAGAAAGCAAGAAACAAAAGAAGAAAGAGAAAAAGAAAAAAAGGGGGGTATGCCAATCAAACTCTCACATACTCATTCAGGCACAAAGAAAAATATAAAAATTTAGAATAGCTAACAAATAGGCAAAAAATTTTATAAAAATTAAAAAAACCCAAACAACTTGCTCTCTTGTGCCAGATTCTGTAATTGTTCCTCTCATCTGCTTCTTTGCTGTCTCCTGCAGAGCTTCCACCTCTTTCACTCTCCAGTGTCCAGTCCAGAAAAGGAGGCGGGGCAGTGGGGGTGGGCTGTAGTCCTCCCTTCCCACTCTTCTATGGTCAGGGAGGTGTGGTATTGTCTCTTCCCCAGGTACTTGTGGGGGTGCCCAAGCCAGGCCTATCCTGGAGTGGAGTTCTCCTATTGTGTCTAACATCCTGGCTCCACCTGGGATCATCCCTCTCAGTTGTGCCACAGACATGTGGGTCTGACACTCAGAGGATTGCTAGGGAGGAGGGGGGTTGGGTTAGCCCCACACTCACCACTGATCTCTTTGGAATTCTTCCTAGTCCTTTTTTGACTGCACCCTTTGTTCTGTGGCTGGATCAAGGCAAGTGGTGGGGCGCCTGAGACTTAGCACTCTTCAGGTCCCTCAAAAGTTTGCGCTTTCAGGATATTCCTTCTGGGTCATGATCAACCCTGACTAGTTGATCTATTGGTCACAGAGATTGGGTCTGTTTCTCCATGGTGAGCAAGTCAGAGCACTTTCCTGCCCCATTTTCAAGTTGGTGGCAGGGTGCCTCTTTCATCTTTCCCAGTAGGACTCTGCCTCTGGGCTCCCTCAGCAACCCTTGCTGCCAGTTTCCTGTCAGGCATTGCAGTGGTGAGGCAGAGCCTGGAGCTAGCGTCTTTTCTGTTGTAGTGGTGAAACAAAACCTGGGGCCAGTAGTCTCTCCCCACCACTTCTTTGCAGAAAAACTTTTGTCAGTTAAAAAAAAAATGGTGCTCAGCTTCCATGATCTGGGAAGGGCTAGCGACCAAACAGAGCAGCTGCAGTATCAGCTGCTTCACCAGAAGGACTCTGGCCACTTGCTCATGAGACCCTACTTGGTCAGTTTCTCCCAGCATCCTTCTTCCCAGGAAGGCTTTTGTTGATTAAAAAAAAAATGGTGCTCAGCTTCTGTGTCCTAGGATTCCCTAGGGTCCAAACTGAGCCTGTGGCACCAGCTACTGCACCAGAAGATCCCTGGTTGCTTGCTCCCAAGCTCTCACTCAGTCAGCCACTCACACATCCTCTCACTCACCAGCATGAACACAAAATTTTCCATACATTCACTCACTCACACTGGTACTCACATAGTCTGACTGACTTCGCCGCCATCTTCCCACTCCACCAACTCGTGTTTTAAAAATCACTTTGGCTACCGCTGTAAAAAATAGATTCTAGGAAGATAAGAGAAGAAGCAAGATGGCCAGTTAGAAACTACTAAATCCAGGAAGAAATGATGATGGCTTGGATTCAGAGAGCAATAATGAAGGTTTTTAAAGAGGTAGGTCTAGGATATATTCTAACATTAAAGCTGACTTGTTTAGCAAATTGTATATGGGATATGAGAAAAAACAATGTAGTCAAAGCTTTTTGAATAAAATAAGTGAAGAACGGAGTTACCATTTACTGAGATGGTGACCACTAGGAGAAAATCAAATGAGAGTGCAGAGAAAAATCAAAGTTGGTTTGGGGCATGCTAAGTTTGAGATGTTTATACGACATATAGTGGATTTGATAAGTGGGCCACTGAATATTCACATCTGAAATGCCAAGTGAAAGTGTATGCTAAAGTTATAATTTGGGGGAGAACCATCAAATAGGTGGTATTTATAGTCATGGAACAGAGAGTTTAACCTAGGGATTGAGAGAGAAGACAAGAGGTCTGAAAAATGAGCCTAGGGTCAATGAAACATGCACAGGTCTGGAAGATAAGTAAAATCCTACAAAGATGTTTGAGCACGATTGATCTATGAATTAGGATGAGAGTCAAGAGAGAACAGCAGAGAACACGAAAAGGGCATTTATACATAATCAACTCTGAAATTAGTGGTAAAGGATAAGTAAAATTAAGATTGTAAATCAATGATTAGATTTGACAATGTGGAGGTCAAGAGGAGTATTGGTGATAACATGAAAATAAGACTGATTAGAAGAAAGAAAGTGGAGACATTGATGTTTCCTTCGAGGAGTTTAATTTTTAAAAGGAGTAGAGAAACAGAGTTTTGCAATAGCCTCCTCCTAACTGGTTTCTCTGCTTTTACTCTTGCTACTTTGGTTAGTTAAGGTAATGGTAGCTGCCCTAACAAACTAACCCAAATATCTCAGTGCTTAATACCATGTTAATATATTTGTTGTCCATGTAGTGTCTAAATTAGTTAGTCCCAGTTGGTGAATAGTTCTTCTCCTAGTAAGATTTAAGGACTCTTGCAGAACTATTATCTTCAAAATAGAACTTCTAGCATCACTGTCATTGTCTGCATCCATTTGGGAAGGTAAATATGGAGGATAACACATAGGAGGTTTTTGTAAAACAGACTTGAAAGGGTGGTTCAGCACTTCTGCTCACATTTCATTGACTACAAGTTAGTAGCATAACCACTCCTAAAAGTAAGAGAGCCTAAAACATGTTAGCTAATTGTGTGCCCAGGAAGACAAAACAGGTTTGGTGACCAGCTAGCAGTCTGTGTCACATTCAGAGACACTGGGTTCCATTCAGTCCATGTCTGTGCTGTTTGCTGATGGAAAAAAACTAATAGAAAAGAACATATTAATGACTCCATAGTAATAGGCACATGAGTAATTTTCTTGAAGAAGACCTGGGATGCAGGCCAGAAGTGGAGGAGCCGGTCCCATGCTTCATGGGAGTATGGATAATACACTCATTGTTTTAGTAGGGTCTGTCAAGTATAAGTTTGGCAGAGGTGAGAGTATGGGAAAGTTAATGAGAAAGATTCAGTTATTTGCCTAAAAACACATTTGAACAAGTAATTATATATTTCTGCCTTTTATAGGAGTTCTTCTGAAGCAGAATGAGGACCAGGAAGTTGATTAAAGTTTTATGTTTTAAAACTGTTTATAATAGTAAGTCAAGAAAACATCTATCAAATACAAGAAGCTAAATACCTCATGTGCTGCTAATAAATCCCCCCCACACACACACACAAATCTGTCACATTTAAACCACAGCAAAAACAATACATATGAAGAAATTTTAAAATGATGATTTCTCCTTCAGGCTTTGATGGCGTCATTTGGCAAACTGCTGAAAACCAACACTAAATGATGTTCTCATGGCATAAAGGGTTCATACTCCTTTTGTCAAACTCAACTACTTATTCTTTAAGTCTATTATCTAATAACTATTTTGGTTGTTAAATTGAATATGAAAGGAACCATCTTAAAAATGCACCTTCAATACACAGGGTAGAGATTGTTCGCAGAGATTTAAAAATACCAAACAATTCAAACAAGTCAATAGCAAGAAAACAATAATTTGACTTAAAAGTGGGCAAAAAATCTAAAGATGTACTTCTCAAAAAAAGACATACAAATTGCTAACAAGTATATTAAAAAAAATGCTCAACACCACTAATCACCAGGAAAATGCATTATATACATATGAATATTATTCAGTCTTAAAAAGAGAAGAAAATCCTGTGATGTGTGACAACATGAATGAACGTGGGGCACACTATCTTAAGTAAAATAAACCAGGCACAGAAAGACAAATCCTGCGTGATCGTACTCACGTGTGAACACACGTTGAACACACAGAACCAGATAGAAGAACGGTGATTGCCATGGGTGGTGGGGCAGGAGGTTGAAGGGGAGAAATGGAAGCTGTTGGTCTAAAGGTACAAAGTTTCAGTTAGATAGGATGAGTAAGTTCTAGAAATCTAGTGTACAACATGGCTATTATGGTTCATGATAATGTATTGTATCCTTGAACATTGCTAAGAGTACTTAAATGTTCTTACCACAAACACAAAAAATGATATCTATGTGAGATGACGGGTATGTTAGTTAGCTTGATTGTGATAATCATCATACAAAGCATACATGTATCAAAACATTATGCTGCACATTATGAACATATACAATTTTTATTTGTCAATTATACCTCAAAAAAGTTGGAAAAAACCACCAAACAAAAACTTGACAATCTTCTCTATTTTTCCAATTATACCTCTTATTCTAAAGAGTTAGAATGCTTTGAGAAAGGCTTAGCTGGGAGGAGGAGTGTGGAACTATTTTAACAGCATTTCCAGGATTTTTCAGTGACTCACAGTTCTAGGCATTCATGTGAATTCCCAACTTGCATTTTAAACTTTACAATCATTTAAAATGAGAATGCCGTCCAACTTTCCATGATAATGAGATGAAAACTTCCTCATGGAAAGCTTTAAAATAGTGTTTCTCTTTGCATTCCTTCTCTCCCATCTCCATCTATTGATATATTCAATCATATTGTTAGTAGAATTGCATATTACATTTCAGAGAGGAAAACCAGTCTCTGACACATGTGGGATGCAGAATATGGGTAATATTGAAGAACCAACTGGAATTTTTCACCCATTTCTGGGAGGTGCCATAATAATACAGGTAACTCAGCTTTGTTTTGGTGGACTTATGTGTATTAGTCTACTTTCTTGTGCTAATAAGCATCCTGTTAATTTCAGTGGCTTAAACAGCAAACATTTATTCTCACTCACATTATATATATGTTGCAGATTGACTAGTTTGACCTCTACATATCACTTCCTTCTGGAATCCAAACTGAAAAAAATAGCTCCTGCCAAAAATAAAATCAGTTGAAGTTAAAAAAATTTAGAAGTTTATTGTGCATACAAAAGAACAGTTCAATCATCAGGAAACCTCACACTGAAAGTATTAAGAAGAAGCTCAGAGGCATGGCATTACAGGCTGGCTTATAAATTGAAAATGAAGTTGTTTAACCTTTACAATGATTGGTTATTACAATGGGGGTTTTCAGACAGCAGCAGATTGGTAAAAAGTCATCATCTTATGCCATTTTTGGAAGTGACTTAAGTTTTATTTATGATTATCGGAGGCATTTACAAGAAATAACTAAGTTTTGCTTGCATGGCCTAACTGGTTTTATATGCTCAGGGGATTCACTGGAGATTCTGGTCCCTATTTTATTTTATATTATTAACATTCCTAAATTAAAGAAAACACACAACTCCTCTTAAAAATTCTGCACAAATATGACATTTGGCTGGCCAACTCATCTTCCATTGCTCAAAATATTTCATAAAGCCAAGTACCAAAATCCCAGAGGCAAGAATTAATACTTTTCCTGCAGGATACACTAAAAGTTTTATAGAGAAAGAAGGAATGAATAATAGCAAATTATAATCCAACATACCATAATATTGAAGATGTGAAGCACAGTTTTCAAGCAATATATATATAATATGAATCTTTGAGTATCCAGACACAAGCTGGTGAGACTTCATCAATTTTATCTGGTTCTTCCCAGTTCTTCCCCACTCTAGATTATGTCCCCACTGTGACAAGGTATCTGATGGAATATGAACCTCATTCATTCATTTATGAATGTTTATTTATGATGTTGCTGAGACATCCAACTTATATTATTGCTTCATGTTTCTCAACTTTCTACACCTCTTATATCAAATGTTGAGCATGGACATTTTGTAATTTGCCTATGGTCTGGCTTGTCTAGGCATACCGCAAAATTATTTCTTCTTGAGAATCCTGCCACGTTATTTACTATTGGTTTCTTCTAAGAAACAGCATAGTAAGCTGCTTCTGCTTCTAGGTCCTGTGAAACTTTCAGATCTTGAAGAACTTACCTAGTATCTCTGGTCTAGAAGTAGATGCAGGTAATCTCTGCCTTGGAATTCATGGATTTATTTGTATCTTAGCTTGGATTCTCCCAGGATCAGATCCTGACACAAGGAATTTATTTGGGAGGTGCTGAAAATACCAGTAAGTGTGTGGAGGAAATAACACAGAAAAGTTAAGTTTGTGCTATTAACCCAGTGTAAGATTGGAGCTTCATCCTATACAGAAATGCTGACAAAAGATTATCCCACCTGAAGGGAGAGGGACCTGGAATATTTATGCACTGACTCTTGAAAGATTCTGCTATATGTTTAGAAGAGGAAGGGAAACACACCAGAAAAGCAATGATTCTCAAGGGTTCCTGGGGCAGACTTCTGCACTTCCAGGCTTCTTTCTTCATGGGGCGAGCATTGAGGCTTTCCTCAGTTCTG
The DNA here is from genome assembly GCF_000164805.1 of Carlito syrichta. NCBI lineage: Eukaryota > Metazoa > Chordata > Mammalia > Primates > Tarsiidae > Carlito > Carlito syrichta. The sequence goes on from NW_007190932.1 coordinate 240,222, forward strand.
GGGAAACAAACCTTCAAGCATAGAGACACGGGGTTGGAAATTCCTAGTCAAATGGTGTTCACTGAAAGGGTAAGGGGTGAGGTCAGGAAAAATACTCCTGCCACAGCTTGTATCACCGTTCCTACAATCCAGGGCAATCCCTTTCTAATCTTTGGGAAAGCCTTAAACTCATAAACTCTCTCTTTGCTCTGGGGCATTAGACTTTTGCAAGTCAAACAAGAATTAGTAGGTTGATTTGTTTTATTGCTCTGTGATTTTCTGTAGTCCTCAGTCCATGCCACCTTCTGATTCTGAGGCAATGCACACAGGGTTATCTATCTGTGTAAAAGAAAGAAAAAGAAAAGAAAACGGACAGTAAGGACAAAACAATAATTTTTTTAAAAAGTTAGTGTCTCAATGTGGGAGGTTTATATATCTGGTAGACTAATTGGTAAATGACAACCTAATTCCTCAGTGACTTAACACAAGTTTATTTCTTGCTCATGGCAAGATGGAACGTGGATCAATTGGAGCATGCAAGTGATAGGGGCTGTTCTCCGGGTAGTCATTCAGAGATCAAGGCCCAGTCCATCTGGTGACACTGCTCCTTCTGGGCTCATCAAAGATACCTCCACTAACTTTATATGTAGAAAAATGCCTGGAGGATTAGGCATCGGAGTGTTTTATGGACAAGTATAAATTAGAGTTTACCTCTGCCCACATTCTATTGGTCAAAATTCAGTCATCTGACTGACCAGAAAATCAAGTTTGCTTATATGCTTATAAGAAAAGGGGAAACACAGCCCTTAACAACTGGCCAATCTTTGCCACAATCGACAAACTGGCTTAAGAGCAAAATACCAAATTAGGAATTTAAAGACGTTAGCTTTAATTGCATTTCACCACTTACTATCACTGTAACTTCTAAGCTAGTTAGTTGAACTTCAGGCCTCAGTTATTGATCTGTAAAAAATAGGGACAATAGTATTTGTCCTGCTTATTTAGACTCATAGACTATCAGAAACCAAAAGGTTATTCGAAATTAGAGCTCAACAAGTTTCTCCAAGTCTATACCTTATGACCATACGCACTGATTACTTGAGCAACACTGAGACCTACTGACTAAGAACCTCTGATATAGATGGGCTATGGAATCTGCATTTTATAATATTCCTGGGGGTTCTTCTGTATATAGTAGTTTAAGATCCACTGACCTTGTGTCAACTTTTCATTTTACAGTAAAAGAAATAATTTATGTAGGGTAACTCAATGGATAGTGCTAATTAGTATTAGACTAAGACTGAAACCTCTATCTCCTGAGTCATTATCCAATGATTTTGCTTTTTAAATTCCTAAACTACTCCATCCAATGAAGATATTTTTGAGGATCAGATAACATAATGTATGTAACATATTGCCTTTGAACTGTAATTCCCCATATTTAAAAAATTATTTAATTTTGTAGTTTCTGGTCAACAAACATCTCCTTCAATCTTTATCAGCTTTGAAAATATTATTCAACTTTTAATAATTACATCATTATATTATGAAAGATTACAAGAAAAAAAGTGACAACATTGAATTAGTTTTTGAACTTAAAAGTTTCCTTATTATTATTAAGCAAGTTTCTTCTCCCTAAAAAGTGCTCTGGACCAAGATAGCTAGGAGTGAATGTGTTTCTGTAGATGTGTTATCCACCACCAGTCTGTCTTGGGCAGGACCTCTGTATCTAAGCTTTGGAGACTTCTTGTACCTTCTGTACTTAGAACATAAACTCTGCCTTGTGTCTATGGTTGGTTTTATGTGAGAGGCCTCTTCGAATTAGTGCAAAATTCTGGGCTTAATATGACTTCCTGCCCTTCCTCCACATTTTTTGCTTCCCCCACTCCACAGTGGTAATAGATTTTGCCTGTGTTCTGGTTGATGAGAGGCTCTTCACCTCTTGTCCTATGGCACACAGGTCTTCCTTGTATCTCTTCCCCAGAAGCAGCACATTTTTGCATGGGCACTGGGATATGAGGGTAAAAGACTTGTGACTCCTACCCCAATGGCAGAAGGTTTTGCTTCCTATTAGATGTGGGTCTAGAGAAGTGGGGTTTTTTACCTTCTGCATGTCTCTCAAGGTCTTTTGGCTTCATCCTAAATCTTTCTCCTAAACACTCAATGGGGCTACATAAAAAGAGCTTGTGATAGAATGTGAGTTTTCCTCATTTCTAGGACTCCTAGCTAGGTTAAGCTATTTTTTAGGGCACACTTGATCTTTAATAATTCATTAAAATGTTAACTGATTTCTTGTACCTTTTATATGGCCTATACCTCCTTTCTATGCTCAGCTAAAGGTCTCTCTCTCTCTCTCTCTCTCTATCTATCTCTATCTCTTTCTGTGTGTGTGTATGTGTGTGTGTGTTTGTGTGTGTGTGTGTGTGTGTGTGTGTGTGTGTGTGTGTGTGTGTGTGTGGTATCCCCTTGAAGGGACTTGCTACTCTGGAACTCAATTTGTTTTCATTGTGACCTCAACTCTCTGATGACTTATGTAAAGCTATGATTTTATAAGTAATTTATCTTTTCCTTGTCATTAGTGTATAATTGACATTCTTTGTGGCTGTTTACAGCCTTAGAAGATGCTGAATTCCCCCCATATCCTTTATTATTGCTACTACCAATAATAATCATATCAGTATAGTATTGGTAAGATAATCCAATATGACAGATGGCAGTAGGAGGAGTATAGTAATATTTAATTGTCAGAATTGGCTCCAGGAGCCACTTGGTTCTAGGAAACTCTTTATCTATAAAATATAAATATATCATGACCAGTTATCAACCTGACAAAACCGTCACTATGGAAATTTGGAAAGACTCTTCTTGACTGGAGACCTGTACAAATTGTTACAGTGATTCTATTTTAAATCCACACTATTTTTTTTTTTTTTTGAGTCAGAGTCTCACTCTGTAGCCTAGGCTGGAGTGCAGTAGTACACTCACGGCCACCACACCTCAACCTGCTGGGCTCAGGCGATCCTTCCACCTCAGACTTCCAGGTAGCTGGAACTACAGACATGTGCCATCATGCCCAGCTAATTTTTTATTTATTGTAGAGATGAGATCTCACCAAGTTGCCCAGACTGGTCTCAAATCCATGAGCTCAGGCAATCCTCTCACCTTGGCCTCCCAAAGTGCTGAGATTATAGGCGTGAGCCACTGTGCCCAGCCTCACACTATCTTTAATCATGGCAAATATCTAGGCTTAGTAATCCACTTTATGAGTTTCAGGGTCAGCATTGTATATTCTGGGGTCAAGGAAATCACATGTGATCTGCCCAGCTTTGCAATATAACCTGACTGAGGAAACTTACCAAATATACCCTAGATAAGCCTAGATAAGGTCCAAGGTAGTCTTTGTGGTAATGGAGAAATTCATATAGTATTGCCCGAGTCTGTAAGACATCATGGGATTGAACAATTGAAATTTTAAGCAAGAAATAGTACGTATCCATGGACCCAGCATTAAGGTTGGGGTGGGGATGGGCTGTCAGGTTACAAGACCTATGGCATTACTGGGTAGTCACCAGATGGTATGTGACTCTTAATTAATACTTTGTGCTTACTATGACCCAGAATGGAGAAGAGGAAAATGGTGCTCAGCTTAAGCCTATGACCTTGCTGTATGACCTTAGGCGATTTACTTAACCTTTTATTGTCTTAGTTGCTTCATCTATAAAATGAGAATGATAATAATTAATAATAATAATGTATATCTCATAAGGTTATTGTGATGACTAAGTTGATTAATCCATGTGAAACATTTACATGAATGTCTGTCATATACTAATCCTTCAGTAAATATTATTTGACATTAAATAAAACACTAATTTCCTTAAAATTTTGATATTTTCAAGTTTACTGTAGCTTTATATGTTATTTTCTTTCTACTTTCTGTTCCACTTCTGTGAAACACTTTCTCAATTTCTGGACCTTTGTGTCCTAAGTAATTATCAAAGAAATGTTTATAAATAATTAGCTATGTAATTATTAGAAACTATATATTTTCTTTAACATTATGTTTAAATCCTTCCTATGAGTGTTGCCAAGAAAATGAGTAATGAAAACTGAGTATTTTTAAGGAAGTGGGGAATAATTCCTAAAGTATATGGCAAATATATGCGATTTGTTTCATTACAATGGAAAATATCTTATTTAAAGTATATAGTATCAATCTTTTAAAAATAATAAATCTCTTGTAAATCAAGGAAAGGCAAAGATGTTCATGTAAAAGCTATTATACCAAACAGTAAAATTTGTGAGACAGCACAGTATTAAAATTAGTTATTACTGTAGTTGCCAGCTATACAGATCTCAATGCGTTAGCTACAAAAAGAACACAAAAGAAAAGAAACATGCATGGCAGGAAAATAAAAAATATATATATATGTGTGTAAGAGCAAGAATATCAAAGCATTTTCTGATATACAAAATATAGTTTAAAATATTTTCCTCTATTTTCTCAATTGACCAACTTGTCAAAATATTTCTCATCAGTACTCTTGAGCCTTTGAATTTTTCTTAGGAATTGTGGTGTTATTAACATAGAGAAGTACAAGACAATTTGGATGGTACATTTCTGGGATAAATAAAATCATTTGGTAATTTCAAGCAGCTCAAGAAAAAGGTCATTTATGAACTCATGCATTTATCAAACAAATCCTGTGTGAAAATATGGGCACTGTGCTAAGGACTTTCAAAGAGGAATAAGATACCTCCAAGATATGATGATATTCTGCACACAGATAATGCATACACCACCAAATAAATGTTGTATAAGTAGAAATCACAGAAAGTGTTTCAGAAATGTGAATGTTTCGAAAATACATAGTTTCCACTGAGAGACATAAGCACACTGAATAATTTGATTATCAAAGTAGAATATTCCTTTCAATTATTAAACAAATCTACTCTATAATAAACTTCTAAATATGAACCAGACAATGAAACCAGAAAACAGACTACATATAAATACACAACTGAGAAAAGAAGACAGATTTGTTAAGGAACCAGTCTTCTTGATTCACAGTTAAGAGGCAACATTATAAAAAACTGAGTGGCCTTTTAGAATCCCTAGCTGGCTTTGTAAAAAAGCTTGACCCTGAGTTAGTGTTCATAAAAACTGAGGTAATTTTTGTGGTGTCTGGAACTGCTATATAAGATGACAGCAAGAGAAATTTGCTTTTTAAATATTCCCAGTGAAGGTTTTCAGTGTAACATAAACATTTAAAAAGTGCAGCTTATAAAGCCCAACTCAGGATTGTTTCAACACTCAATGAGGTTAACCTGTATTCAAAAGTTGTAGAAATTTAAGTGAAGAGAAAGCTACTGTCACATGTTTAAAATGCATGAAACAGTAAAGGAAGTGGAAGGAAATTTAAGAGCTGAAGTTTGAAACAACGAAAGTTGTGTTTCATTACAAGGAAGGCATAGAGTCTGAAATGGACTTTTTCAGTTATTGAAACACTAGACCAGGAGAGGCTTGGTATCTTTAAATCTGTGAAAGCAGATTGTTTTAAGAAGTGCTATATTTCAAGACAATTTTCATCAGTCATAGCTAACTGGCAGAAATATTTTTTTACCACTATTATTATATTGAAAGATATTAAAATTCAAATTTGAGTTGCATCCTATTCTTGCTTGGATATTTGCTCTTAATTAAAATTCTTTGTATCCTTTAATCCTTTCTATCCTTTAGTTTTTGCTACACATGAAATTCCAAATCATGGAGAATTAGTGAGAATGTAAACTGTCTTTTATAATGGCTTTGTTTTCATACTATTAAAATCTTACTAAAATGTAGAAATGCTAAAATATTAAGTGTCTGTAAAATGTGATGCTAATATTAATTTTGGAGGGTTTAATTTTTTCAAATGGATATTAATTGCTTTAAAGATTAAAGTGTTATTCTTTGATGTTTCTGGAATGTATTCATCCCTTGAGATATGCCATTACACACCTTTCCTTCCCAGAAATTTTGCATTTAGGGACATGAGAGCTTAATTTACATAATTGACTATTTTTCATTTTTTTACCCATTAAACTTAAAATATGTTCTATTACCCTAACAAAATTTCTGTGGTTTCACAGAAATATTGAAGATGTTTATTTAGAAAATACATTTTATTCAAAACATTTTTGTAATGTACATATAAAGAGCTCAACAATGACTTAATAATACCCCAGAAAATAGATTAAGGAAAGGGTTCCTACTCTCAATGAATTGAAAATATCAATAACAGGATAAAATTCATGAAATAGACAATTACCAAAAAAAGTGCTTTTGATAAAAATAGGAGTACAATAAAAATAAAACTTACGCCGGGCTCGGTGCTCAACCTGTAATCCCGTGCCTTTGGGAGGCTGAGGTGAGTGGATTGCCTGAGCCTGCAAGTTCGAGACCCGCCTGGGCAGCGAGACCTCATCTCTACAATAAATAAAAAAAAATCAGCCGGACGTGGTAGCGCATGCCTGTAATTCCGGCTACTCGGAAGGCTGAGGCGGAAGGATCACCGGAG
>NW_007190932.1:246780-247973 GCF_000164805.1 Carlito syrichta
GTGGCCAGGAATGGCCACTGCACTCCAGTCTGGGTGACAGAGTGAGACTCCAACTCAAAATAAATAAATAAATAAATAAAACTTACTGCAGACTGGAATGTTTGGGAAACTGTGAGGCAAAACCGGAAGGAAGGTTGAAATTTAGATTGGAAAAGATGATGTTCCAGAACACAAGATTCTGTATGAATTTTTTTTTTTTTTTAAGTTTATCTCTGGGATAGTGAGAAGTGGGTCACCATGTTGGTTAGATAATATAGAATCCAATTTTGGAGGGGCATGGTAAAAGCCAACAGAGGAAAGAAGGAGAAGTTGATTAACAGGAAAAAAAATACCATATGAAGGTCGAGGAAAATTTGGACTGAGATGGGACCACTGAATTAGGTGAACTCCAGAGTGGAGTTTCAAGAGAACCTTAAGAATTGAAGTCATATTATCGAAGTCTAAGAAGAAAAACAGTTATGACAAATGATGGCAGCAGGAATAGCCTGTTCATCTGAGGAAAAGAAAATTAGGGTCAAGGAAAGTTGTAGAGTAAGTGACTGTGTGTGTTCAGGATAGATAATACATTCTCTAAAATGTGAACAAATGAAAATCAAATGCCTAGCATGAATAGATAGAATATATTATGTTTCTGAAATATGAGGGACCCACCCCTAAAAATATAGAATTATTTTTTGGAGGACAAGTCCCTTATGGTACAGGCATCCCCCACAAGGTAAGTGTTCTAGGAACTTGTCGGCATCAGTGTACTGACTAGCATTGTTGTGAGAGGCTGTGTTAATCTTCAGTAATTTTGGGGGGGAAGAGTCTTTCGACACATTTTCCCATTTCATGCTGTGTGATTTAGGAACACGCCTGCTCACACCGTGCTGAATGTTCAGCAGTTTTTCTTACCATAAACAGAATGACCCTCCCTCCCTATTCACCTGATCTCATCCCTAGTAACTTTTTTTAGTTTCCCCAGATGAAAAAAAGTCCTAAAAGGGAAATGTTTTGCCAATGTGGAATAAGTGAAACAAAAAACAGCAGAAGCATTCAAAGGCATCAAAATTGACGAGTTCAAAACTGTTTTGAGCAGTGGAAAGTGTCTCAATAGGTGTACTGCATCAAACAGCAAGTACTTTGAAGGTGACTGAAATTTAAACATGTAAGAGTAAATATACACTTTTTTTTTTTTTTTTTTTTGAGTTGGA
>NW_007190932.1:247993-369355 GCF_000164805.1 Carlito syrichta
TCCGGCGATCCTTCCGCCTCAGCCTTCCGAGTAGCCGGAATTACAGGCACGCGCTACCACGCCCGGCTGATTTTTTGATTTATTGTAGAGATGAGGTCTCGCTGCCCAGGCGAGTCTCGAACCCATGGGCTCAGCCAATCCACTCACCTCAGCCTCCCAAAGGCGCAGGATTACAGGCTGAGCCACCGAGCCCGGCTAATATACACTTTTTAATAAGTCAATTCTGGGTTTTTTGGATCCCCCTCATAGGATTATAAAAGTAAAAGCACTAGATAATTTTAATATTCATTGTACTATGAGTCCTTTTGACATACAAACAGCTTCACCTTCCAGGGATGTAATTTTGATAATAAAACTTAAATTTCTGTTTTCTTGAAGCAGATAATTTCCAGAAACAACAATGTGCCTCTTATATTAGCAACATCGGGCCGCACTGGAACAAGTTTGTGCGATAACTATTCTATTAACCAAGCAAGCCTGTGTTAGCATCTTCCTGCATAGGTTCGGTGGAACTGAGATGTGTGAAATGTCCTAGAAGGTAGCCTAACTGTTTTGTAGTGGACTTTTGCTACTTTCTGTCTGTTTAATGTCTTTACAATTTAAGAAATCCTCTTCTCTGACATAGAAGTGAATAATCAGCAGCCTTTAACACCCCAGTGCCTCCCCCACTATACCCACCCAACAAAAAAATTATTATCCGAGTCAGAGTCAGGCTTGCCAATCTGATTCCCCACATCTCTGGTCATAGTAATGAGTGATAGGCTCAGGACAGATAGATGTGTGACCAATCCAGGGTAATTAATGTATCTTTGGGGCTTTCACTAAAAGTAGCTACAGAAAAGAAGTACTATTATTTTCTCTGATACATTTAGACACCTCATTTCTAATGCTATGTAAACATTTTTCTCCGACTACTATGGAGACTGGCAAAGGGCAGATATTCACTTTACTGGTCTCTGTAGCTAGGAGTGATCATGTGGCCCAGTTCTACCCACTGAGGTGCAAGTGGAAATCTGCTGGGAGAAAGATTTTGTTTTTTGATAATAGAAAGAGTATGTGTCTGGCACTGCCTCTTTTTTCTTTGTGCTTGGATCATGGATGTGCAAAGATGATGTCTTGAGCTACAACAACCATAGGGTGGTAAGGAGGCTGTAAGAACGAAGGCAACAAAAAGCTCGTTGCCTAAAATGGCAGTTGCACCAAGCCTGAAAGTACTTGCATCCAAGACTTTTTCCCCCCTGTATTTATTAAATTTATAATGCATTTGTGTTTAATTAGGTCATGTCTTTCAAAGTTAGTGATTATGTTCCAAACTCAGAGTTCTCAAATGTAGTATAGGGTTCAATCAAGGTATTGCACCTGCAAAAGTTTGTGTTAGAAAGCACATAAACATTAAAATCGGAGAACTTGGGCTGATTTCTATTCTCTACAGTTTACTAAGTGTTTAATATGACCTTATGCCAGTCAACTGACTTTCTATGAATCTGTTTCCTTTTTATTATATGTGGGAGTAAATAACAGTCTGTAAGTACTTCACAAGGTTGGTATAAGGATCAAGCTGGAAAATGCATGTGAACATATTTTAGAAATTACAGGGTGTTAAACAAATTAGAAATTTTGTTGGTTTTTAACTGACACAACTGCCTTACACAGAGTTTTAGCTATGTCATGTCATTGTAGTGTTAAGCTGCAGAGACCTTATAAAAGAATATTATTTATTTGTGTATTTATTTATAGTTGGAGTCTCTCTCTGTTGCCCAGGCTAGAGTGGCATGCTCACAGCCACTGCAACCTCTAACTTCTGGGCTCAGGTTATCCTTCTGCCTCAGTCTTCCAAATATCTGGAAACACTGGTGCATGCCATCAGACCTGGCTAATTTTTTTGTTTATTGTGGAGACGAGGTCTTGCCATGTTGTCCAGGCTGGTCTTGAACCCCTGGGCTCAGGCAATCCTCCCGCCTCAGTCTCCCAAAGTACTGGAATTACAGGAGTGAGCCACCATGTCGAGCTATTAATTATTTATTTACTTTAATTTTTTTTAGTCGGGGTCTCATTCTGGTGCCCAGATTGGAGTGCAGTGGCACAATCATGGCTCACCACAGTCTTGACCACCTGGGCTCAGGCAATCCCTCTACCTCAGCCTCCTAAGTAGCTGGGATTACCACCATGTCCAGTTATTTTTTATTTTTTTATTTTTGTAAAGGTGAGAACTTACTATATTGCCCAGGGCGGTCTAGAACTTCTAGACTCAAGTGATCTTCCCATCTTGGGTTTTCAAAATGCTGGGATTACAGGCCTGAGCCACTATCCCTGGCCAATTACTTATTTTTTTAAATCAATAAACGTGGCTATAAGGTAATATATTTAAGCAAAGGATATATTTAACTATATGAAAATCTTACACTATTTTATTTGGAAATCATATGATTTTACAATGACCTGTTAAGGTTCACCTTCTATAATGATAAAAGAACAAATAGAATATATGGAAATGTTTTGGGGTATGTGTGTGTGTGTATGTGTGTGTGTGTGTGTGTATGTGTGTGTGTGTGTATGTGTGTGTGTGTGTGTATGTGTGTGTGTGTGTATGTGTGTGTGTGTGTGTGTGTGTGTGTGTGTGTGTGATGTGATAAAGCTCTAGATTCAAGTTATTCTAAGAAAGCACAAGTGCTGACATTTTAAAGTTAAGCACTGAATGATTATGAATCTCATACTATTTTGATACTCTTACTTGAAAAGTAATATGAAAAAGTCCTTGAATATCTCCAGAATGATACAGAAAAATTCAATATTTGTGCAAAATTTCATAGGATCAGCTGTTTAAACAGCAGTCTGATTAAATATCAATACATGTTTTGCAAGCTTTGTAAATTCTACCCTCTTATTATCATGTAACATAATTTTTAACTGGTAAACAGATTTTTCTGAAAGCAACCAAATTATTGTATATTGTGTCCTGGTGCCAAATTGTAAGGGTGTTCTATCAAAACACATCAGGGAAAATAGGAAACCTTCATCCTGCCTTGTCCTAAAACACCCAACTATCATAAAGGCATATGGATGGTTATAACTTCATCCCAACTATGCAAAAAATTGATCTTTTTTTCATTCTTAACAAAACTTAAGTTCTTTCATTTCTGTATTGTCAAAACCAAATAACATATTAAATAATAAAATACAAACTCTGAAATAACCTCTAAAACATGGAAGCCTTTCTTTCTCTTGTCTAAATATTTCCTTGCTCTACCATAAACTTCTTTTGATTTCTCACAAGGCTGTTATAAATAACAATTTTTTAAAACTTAGGCTTTGTGAATTGTTACTTAAAGAAGAATACCTGCTTAAATTATAGTCATTTTTGGTTTAGGGCACAGTATGATTTACCTCTTTATTTAATTTGAAAATTTGTGATTAAGAATGAAATGGATAGCAGTTAAAACATATTTAAGTGTGTAAGCTCTTCCAAGGTAAAGATGGTATCTTATGCCTCTTTAATAATATCTTTATAATAGTGAAATACTAGTCTGATAACTGACAGTGAGTCAGTAATTGTTTGACCCATAAGGCAACATCACTAGAAAACTACTAGTATATGTTATATGAAAATGGTCATTATGAAAGTAAAAATTTGCAACAGAAGTATTTTTTTCTTCTTTTTCTTTGTAGTTTTTCCCTTTTATCTTCATTTTGCTTCTGAGAGATATCATTTTATAGATATCTATTAGTAATATAAACTCTGAAATTTTATTCACTCAACCCTGGCTGATGTAAATAGATAAGTAAATGAATAAATAGACTTTTTAGGGCAGTGATAAAGGGTTTAGGATGAATTTTCTTCATTATTGATACTAAATTGAAAATCAATAGTGTTTTTGCCCAGACAGAAACAAAATTAAATCAATTTCAAGATTAAATTGGTGTTTATCTTTTTGTCAGTTTTGAAGAACTGATTTTATTTTTATTCATAAGAGAAATCTCTTTTTATATATTAAATTGTCTTCCAATCTGAACCCACCACCACCCTGACCTTCAATCATCTTTATAATACTAGAAGATACAAAATATAAATCAAACTTATTCTATATTGGTTGGTTTTGAGTTTTACATAGCATTAGAATTTTAGGAAATATTATGAGTATTCATATCTTAATGTAACATATCAATATATTTTAGAAAGTACATATTTTAAAAATTGATTTAGTGCTCTTGTACCATTCAGATGTACTTTCCTGCAAAAAAAAAAGCAAAAAAAAAATTGGAAAATAAAAAAATTAGTATACTCACCAGACTGCCAAGAATTCTCCTTGTGGATCTATGTAATGCTTCTAATTTCTAATGGATTGCTTTTATAGCTTTTGGAGTATTGCCATTGAATTTTCCCTTAATTTATTGTCAGACAGTTTCTAGTGGATATATCTCAGTGGTTCACTGAACTCCACCCAGCAACCTGATTTTAAGTCACCAGAGCCTTAGCCAGCAGAGGACTCTTTTGAGCCATATCCTTAGGCTGTTGAGCTCAGCTCAGGGAATTGCTCCATCCTGACTGCCAGCGTTCTTCCAGGTAAGACCATTCTCTTTCCAAAGACTTGCTGGACCTCTCCTAGCACATTGGCAAACTCTGACTATTGGATTGGTCCCAATGAACTGGCAGAGTACAATCAGTTGGCTGCTGCCTGTGAAAATGTGGCCCACACTACTCAAAAGATGACACCTTCTTTTATGAGGCAATTTGGTGATGCAGGGAAAATAATGTAGTCATGGTTATAACAAACTAGTGTTTAGTGTGGGGAAAGTGATTGATCACCACAAATCTTAATACAACTACCAAACAAATTTACAATTTAGAGCTGAAATACAGATTTTGCACTACATATTCCTTTTTCTGTTCATTTGCTTTTCCCTAGGGAATTTGTCCCAAATTTTAGTCCACTATTCTATCACCAAAACATATTTTATCACTTTAGAGGTGTTTTTTTGCAAATATAGAGTTATAATTGAAATGAACACTTTTATTTTTATCCTTTCTGCATTTCTATGGATTTATTAATTATGAAAATAGAATCTTCACAATTTTATTTGTTAGGTTAAAATAGTTTTAAACAAGCCTTTAATAAATATTAGTAGGGCATTTTCTAAAAGTCATGGGCTGAAACAATTCACAATTCCCTGGAGTTACTTCATAAGTTCTCTGAGCAGATTCTAAGACAATTTAATTAAAGAGAAGACTTAATAGACAGGTCAAACACCTAAACTCTCTTTATGTCTATTTTCAGAGGCAAAAGTGCAGATACTACCCAATAACTCTGTCTTCTCTAGATTCCTCTGTGCTTTTACTTGAGAATGAAGGATAAGTAAACAATATGATACATTTAGAATATGACAATCTATTACCATTACCCATAATTTGGAGATTTAGCTTCGAAGTCAATACATATTTTTGTTTTTCAAACTTATAAGTGGTCTTAACAATATGTACTATTGCCACCAAACTTGTTTTTTAAACTTTATTTTTACATAATTTCAGACTTCTAGAAAAGTTTCAAGAATAGCATGAGAATTCCTATAGACCTCTTGCCCAGATTTCTGAAATGTTAGCTTCACATTTTCTTTATGATGTTCTTTTTGTCTCTCTGAAATATATGCATGTTATTTCTTTTTAACATTTTGAAAGTAAGTTGCAGATGGGTCCCTTTACTCAAAAACACTTCAGTTTGTTTTTCTTAAAAACAAGGACAGTATCATTTGGCAGACATTATAGTAACAATTATTGCAGACAAGAATCACAAATGAATGCTACATTAGTGGGCAAAATTATGATGAGAAACAGGATATTTGCATATGAGGCTATAAAGTTGCAAAGTATCTCCCTACAAGATCTTTATTAGTCAAAAAAAGAAATTGAGTAATAGAGATTCTGCCTCAATTCAAAGAGAGACCTGGCCTCTGTCCCTGGATCCTGGAAACTAACCTCTATATTCTTGGAATATCCTGAGCAACAAGAGGGCCTTGCTATTCATAGAGGGCCTTTGGACCATACCATTCCTGATTGCTTATGCTACTTTTTTTAAAATGCTGAACTCCTAGACAGTTTTTGTTAAGCAGATGACCCAGGATGATGACTGGACATTAACAAGATGACTCGGAGTGGGGGTACTACCCAGAAAGACCAACTATGTGATTAAACTAGGGAATAGAAGAGGCTAGAGGTTGGGTTCAACCATGTGAGCAACGATTCAATTGATCACACCTATATCATCAAACCCCAGTAAAGACTTTGGACAATGAAGTTCCCGGGAGCTTCCCTGGTTGGCAGTATTTTTAAACTATTGTCACATTTCCATGCTGGAAGGGTAGTATGTCCCTGCAGATGATAAAAGGTTTTTGTTTAGAACCCTCCCAAACTTTGCCCCATGCTTTCCTATTTTTGCCTGGTTCTAATTAGTCTTCTTTACCTATAATAAACTGTAAATATGGTAGATTTCAGTGAGTTCTTTGAGTCTTTCTAGCAAATTATTGAGCATAAAGGTGGTCCTGAGAAGACCTGAGTTTGTAGCCCACAGATCTGAAGTGAGAGTTACTAGAGAAATTCTATAAATTGTGGCTGGTGTTTAGTGTGAGAGCAGTCTTGTGGTATCTGTTTTTTCAGAGTTTGAAGTTTGATAAACTCATTGTAGTTGGTGTCAGTCTTGGCAGTTTGAAGGACTATGACTTTAATCGTGAGTTTGGCTTAACTTTGGGTAGAGATAAACACTTTTCACTGGAGAAAGCTGACAGACATCATCCTAGGCAAAGGATCAAAATTAATATCCCCTACAATGACTAATATTGATATTATATACCTCTTCATACGGTGCATGGAGAAGGGCATAACATCGCTTCTGCAATGTTTTCATAAAAAATGCTTTAACTTTAATCATGAGAAAATATGACAGCCCTAAATTAAGAAACAATCTTCAAAATAACATCATGAAGAGCTGGAAAACACTTCAGATATGGAGACAAAGCCACTGAATGCATGTAAAATCTTGGATTTTATTCTGCACCAGAAAGAAAGAATTTAAATGAGACCATTGATAAAATTTGATTAAGGTCTGGTGATTAGTAAATAGTATTGTATCTATAGTAATTTTTTGGTCTAGAAAATTGTATATTTAGTTAAAATGTTATCATTAGGGAAAGTTGAGTAAAGGATTTATAGGAGTACTGTCTACCATTTCTGTCTACTCATTCATTTTCTGGCTTCTAATTTTCTACACTGTGTGACCTTGAATATGTTACTTAGTCTCTCTGAATTTGTTTCTTCAACTGGAAAAGGGGAAATTTAATACATATTTTGTAGGTTTTAAAAATTGCGATTAATCAGAGAAATGTAAATCAAACACATTGAGCCCCTAACTCCAGTAAGAATGACCATCATTAATAAAACAAAACAACAACAACAACAAAAAAAAAACATGCTGGCGAGGATACAGAGAAAGGGAATGGTTCTACACTGTTGGTGGGAGTGCAAACTAGTTCAACCTCTGGAAAATAATGTGGCAATTTCTTTTTTTTATTATTTAAAGTCGTGGGGTACAATTCATGGTTAGATATACAAATGGTCACTGTATAGGAAAAGATTAGGCCTCACTTTGGTCCCCATTTCACCTGATTTGAGATCATGTACCCTTATTGATGAGGTATGTCCCCCTTCTGTCCCCTGGCAATTTGCCACTACTGCCAATCCCTTTCTTATAGTATTATGATAATTGTTCAGGGTCTGCTTATGAGCGAGAACATGTGGTACTTGGTTCTTTGTTTCTGTGATCGATCACTTAGTATGATAGACTCCAAGTTGCTGCGAAGTTCATAATTTTGTTCTTCTTTACAGCTGCATAATATTGCATCATGTATATGTACCACATTTTTTAATCCAGTCCTCTTTTAATGGGCTGCATGATTGGCTCCATGTTTTTGCTGTTGTAAATAATACTGCAATAAACATGTGTGTGCAGGTATCTTTTTCATAGAGTGATTTGAGTTCCTTCAGGTATATTCCCAGAAGGGAAATAACAAGGTCACAAGGAAGGTCAATTTTTAGATCTTTTAGGAAATGCCAAACTGCTTTCCATAGAGGTTGTACTAGTTTACACTCCTAACAGTGTAAAAGTATTCCCTTTTATCTGCATCTTCTCCAGCATGTGTTGTTTTTTGATTTATTGATGATGGCTATCCTGACTGGAGTTAGGCAGTATCTCAGTGTGGTTTTAATTTGCAGTTCTTTGATGATCAGTGAGGCTGAGCATCTTTTCATGTATCTGTTGACTGCTTGTATGTCTTCTTTTGAGAAATGCCTATTCATATATTTTACCCACTTTGTAATAGAGTTGTCTATATTTTTCTTTTCAGCAAGTTTGAGTTCCTTATAGATCCTAGATGTTACACCTTTGTCAGATATAAAGTTGGCAAATATTTTTTTCCCATTCTGTGGACTGTCTCCTTGCTCACTTGATGGTTTCTTTTGCTTTGCAGAAGTTTTTCAGTTTGATGAGGTCCCACATGTCTATCTTATCTCGAATGGCATGGATACTTGGGGTTTTGATGGTTTTGATAAGGAATTGGTTGCCAGTTCCAGTTTCCATAACCCATATGGAAACCCTAATCCTAAATGTTTCCTGCATTTTCTAAGGTTCTTAAAGTTTGAGGTTTTACATTTAGGTCTTTGATCCATTTAGAGTTAATTTTTGTGTATGATGATAGGTAGGGGACTTGTTTTAATCTACATGTGGACAACCAGTTTTCCCAGTAACATTTACTGAGCAAGTTCACTTCATCCCAATGGCTGTTAGTGGAGACTGTTGAAGATGAGTTTGTTGAGAAATTGAGGTTTTGCTTCCAGAATCTCTATTCTGTTCCATTGGTCCATATATCTGTTCTAGTACCAGAACCAGGCTGTTCGGATTATTGTAGTCTTATAATAAAGTTTAAACTCTGGAAGTGTGATATCTCCTACTGTCTTTTTTTTTTCTTCTGAGAATTGTTTTGGCTATTCATGGTCATTTATGTCTTCATATGAATTTCTGTATGATTGTTTCCAGGTCTGAGAAGAATGAAGCTGATAATTTAATGGGTATAGCATTAAATCTGTAGATTGCCCTGGGTAGGATGAATATATTAACAATATTGATTCTTCTAATCCATGAGCATGGAATATGTTTCCATTTGTTTGTGTCATCTTTGATTTCTTTGAGCAGTGTTTTGTAGTTTTCGTTGTAAAGGTCTTTCACTTCTCTGGTTAGGAAGATGCCAAGGTATTTCATTTTTGTGTGTGGCTATTGTGAATGGGATTGTGTTTTTTATTTGGTTCTGTTTGTTTATTGTTGGTGTATAGGAATGTAACTGTCTTTTGCACATTGATTTTATACCCTGAGACTTTGCCAAAGTTCTTTATCAGTGCAAGGAAGTTTTTGACAGATTCTCTTGGGTTTTCAAGGTATAGGATCATGCCATCTGTAAAGAGGGATAACTTAACTTCCTCCTACCTATTTGGATACCCCTGATTTCCTTCTCTTGTCTGATTGCTCTAGCTAGGACTTCCAACACTATGTTGAACAGAAGTGGGTGAGAATGGGCAACTTTGTCTTGTTCTGGTTTTCAGGGGAAATATTTTCAATTTCTATCTGTTTGGCTGTGGGTTTATCAAAGATGGCTCTTACTATTTTGAGGAATTTTCCATCTATGCCTAGGTGTTCAAAGGTTTTTGTCAAGAAAAGATGCTGGATTTCATTGAAAGCTTTTTTTGTATCTAATGGTATAATCATGTGGTTCTTGTTTTTACATCTGTTGATGTATTTAATTGTTTATGGTCTTGTGGATGTTGAATGGGCCCTACATCCCTGGGGTGAAGACTACTTGGTCACGGTGAATGATTTTTGAGATGTGTTGTTGGATCTGATTTGTTAGAATCTTGCTGAGAATTTTTGTGTCTATGTTCATCTAGGTTATTGGCCTGTAGTTCTCTTTCTTTGTTGGATCTTTACCAGGTTTGAGTATCAATGTGATGGTAGTTTCATAAAATGATTTGGAAAGAGATCCATCTTTATCAATGTCCTGGAATACTTTCAATAAGATTGGTATCAGCTCCTCCTTGTATGTTTTGTGGAATTCTGCTGGAAAGCCATCTGGTCCCAGGCTTTTTGTTTTTGGTAGTTTACTTATGACAACATCAATTTTCTGGGTTGTTATTTGCTATTCAGGGTCTCAATTTCTTCTTGTTTCAACCATGGGAGGTTGTGTGATGTCAGAAAGTCCTCCATTTCATTTAGGTTTTCAAATTTGTTTCCATACGAGTGTACATAGTAATCTCTGATAATCCTTTGTTTCTTTAGTGTCAGTTGTGATTTGATCTTTTGCATTTCTGATTGGGTTTATTTGGGCTTTATCTCTCTTTTTCTTCATCAGCCTGGCTAGGGGGTTCATCTTTTTTTATTTATCCTTTCAAAGAACTAGCTTTTTGCTTTGTTGATTGTTTTCTATTCTATCTTTGTCTTCTATGTTCCAAATATGGGCTTCTATTTTGGTGATCTGAATTCTTCTGCTGAAGTTAGGGTTTTGATGGTCTTGCTTTTCCAACTTCCTTAGGTAATTTGTCAAGCTGTTAACTTGTGATCTTTGCATTTTCTTCATGTGTGCTTATAGAGATATGAATTCCCTCTTAGTACTGTTTTTATGGCATGCCAGAGGTTTTGGTAAGAATAAGATGTTCTTCATTTACATTTGTTTCCAGGAATGTTTTTATTTCTGTTTTAGTTTCTGTGTTGACCCAGAAGCTGTTCAGCATCATGCTGCTTAATGTCCATATATTTGTGTATTTGGAGGAAGCTTTGTTTGTGTTGATATTAATTTTCGTTCCATTGCAGTCTGAGAAGATGCATGGCAGTATTTCAATCTTATGGAATTTGTATATGCTTGATTTATGGCCAGGGATGTGATCGATCTTGGAGTACATTCCATGTAGTGATGCATAGAATATATATTATGTGGTTGTTGGGTGGAACATTCTGTAGGTATCTATTAAGTCCATTTGGTCAAACATCAAGTTGAGGTTCCATAGTTTCTTGTTGATTTCTTTTGACTCAATGATCTATCTATGGTTGTTAGTGGAGTATTTAAGTTCCCAGCTATGATAATGTTAGAGTCAATATCATTTTTTAGTTTACCTAGAAGCTGCTTTATGAAAATTGGTGCTCCTGTGTTGGGTCCATATATGTTTAAGATGGATATTTCTTGTTGATGGATTGAGCATTTTATCATTACGTAGTGACTTTCTTTATATTTTTAAATTTTTGATTGCTTAGAGGTTATTTTGACTTATATAAAGATATCAACTCCTGGTCTGAAAATTTGTTTTCTATCCTCTTACTTTGAGTCTGTGAGTGTCTTTTCTGGTTAGATGAGTCTTCTGGAGACAGCATTTTTTGCATCATGTTTTTTTAGCCAGTTTGTCTTTCTATGTCTTTTCAGTGGTGGATTTTTTTCCATTCACATTCAGGCTAATTATTGAGATGTGAGAATTTATACCTGTCATGAGGTTCTTATATAGTTTGCTGTTGTTGTTGTTTTTATGTGTTTATTGACTTTCTTTTGATTTTGGGGTTGATGTATGTGTGTTTTTAATCTTTTTTTCTTTCTTCTTTGTTTAATACTTTCTTAAATGTTTCTTGTAGAGCTGTCTGCAGGCAGCGTAAACTCTTAGGGACTGAATGTCTGGAAGGATTTTTATTCTTCATCACTGATGAAGGTAGGAAATTCTTGATTAAAATAATTGTTTATCTTTGAGAACTTTGAAAATTGTTTGCCAGTGTCTTCTAACCTGTAGTGTTTCTGTTGCTAAGTCTGCTGCTATTCTAATTGGTCTTCCCCAGTAGGTAATCTGACCTTTCTCTCTTCCTGCCTTCAGGAATTTTTCTTTTATTCCTACTTTATGTGAGTGACTTACCTATGTGTCTTGGATTTTTGGTCTTCTCATTTGATATCTTTCAGGGGTTCTCTGAATCTCTTGTGTTTGAACGTTCACATCTCTGATGAGATGAGGGAAATTTTCTTAGATAATTTCATGGAATGCTTGTTCCAGGGTGGTCTCTGTCTCTCTATCTGCCTCAGAGATTCCAATTAATCTTATATTAGGCCTCTTGATATAATCGCTCATCTCTTGGAGGCTTTATTCATCTTTTTAAGCTCCTTTTCCAAGTTTTTAACACTTTGGGTTAGTTCCATATTTTGGTCTGCAAGCTCAGAGAATCTTTTTTTTTCTGAGTTGGAGTCTCACTCGGTCACCCAGACTGGAGTGCAGTGGCCGCTCCTGGCCACCGCAGCCTTGCCTGGTGATCCTTCCGCCTCAGCCTTCAGAGTAGCCAGAATTACAGGCATGCGCTACCACACCCGGCTGGTTTTTTTTTTTTTTTTTTTTGATTTATTGTAGAGATGAGGTCTCGCTGCCCAGGTGGGTCTCGAACCCGCGGGCTCAGGCAATCCACTCACCTCAGCCTCCCAAAGGTGTGGGATTACAGGCTGAGCCACCAAGCCCGGCAGCTCAGAGAATCTTTCTTCTGCTTGGTTAATCCTGCCCTCCATGCTTGTCAGTTTGTTGTTTATTTTGTTCACTGTATTCTTTATTGCTGTCATCTCAGTTATTAACTCCTTCAGTTTTTCCTCTTGTCTCTCCTCATTTTTATTTATTCTCTCTATTGATATCTTGATATCTGTGTTTGTGGTTTGAAACTAGTCATTCTGGGGGTTCTTCATGAGTTCTGAAGTTTGTATTCTCAATATCTGTCTTCTAGGGGTCTCTATGGGATGTGTGTTCTTCCACTGGTTCATCTTCATTTGTGAAGGTGCTCCGCCCTCTTTCTTCCCCCTTGTTTAATTCTGCTGTTTAGTGATGGGGGATAGCTTTCACTTCTGTTTGTGCAATCCCTTATTTTTTCTTATGTAGATCCTGTGGATTTGTCCAATTTTGAAACTGGACTGGGGTTAGAGGGCTATGCTTTTTGCAGTTTTGAAAATTGATTAAGGGGAAAGCTGTGGTTCAGAAGCTATCTGCAGTTCCCAGTATCTGCTGACAGGTGTGTGGGCCCCCTGAAACCCACTTCCCACCACCTTGTAATCTGTCCATGTAGTCAGGGTGTATGTTTGCCCCCTAAAAGCAAAATGAGATAAGAAAAAGGAAAAGAATGGAAAAAGGAAGGAGGGAGACAAAAGGAAGGTGAAGAGAGAAAAGAAGAAGAGGGAAAACAGGCACACCAACTAATGAATAAACAAAGAAACAAACAGAAACAGAAAATAATAAAAACATACAATCATACAAACAAATAAAAAAAAAATCCCTGTTGATGTAGTCACCTTCAGAAATACCCATACACAAACAGAAAATCTAAAAAACATCAGTAAAATAACAAAAACAAGGCAAGTATGAAAATGTAAGCAAAAACAGAAAGAAAGAGAGAGAGAGAGAAAAAAAAGAGCTCCCTCTGTGGCTATTTCTGAAACTTCAGGTTCCTTTCCCAATACTGCTGCCACTTTTTGTTGCCACTCCGGACTCCAGCCTATCCCCTCCACTCTCAGTACAGGCCATTCGGGTTGTTCTCAGCCTGGGTCAGATACCCCATGGATTGCCGTGGGAAGAGGGTGAATCAGATTTGGACTCATCCAACTTATCTGCTGCTGCCAAGTCTCCCACTCAGATCAGATGTGTCTGTGCCTAGTCCAGCATGGGGGAGGGGTGTTTGTCTCCCCATGTCCAATGGTGGATCCCAGAGGGGTGTGGAGATAGCCTCTGGGTCTCAGGTTGGACACTGACCAGAGCTGGGTGGGGCAATGCAGGTCTCTGCCCAGTCCCAGAACAGAGAAAATGGCACCAGCATTGGGGATCAGTTCCAGATATCCTCACTACACCTTCTCCATGGTTCCTGCTGCTGATATCCAATCTGCTGCCCCAGTTGGTGGCATGGGCCAGGTGTTGAGAAGTTGCTGATTTCTGCTGCCTCCTCCCAAGAGACACCTGAAAACAGCAGATGAGCCTGTGCACTGGGGGCTCTGGTGGCAATGGTGAGTTACAGGTACCTCCAGAGGAGAGCCCCGGGTGCTTGAACCTGAGTCTCCCCTCAGGCGGACTTTCACTCACCCACCGCACATATCCACTCATGCAGACAGTTTTTATGGACATTCTCCCTTACAGAGACTCTCAAACTCTGACTAGTTCTGTTGCCATCTTGCTTACTTACTCCTGCATTCAGGATCAGTGATTTCTAAAAGAACCATATGACCCAGCAATCACGCTACTGGAAATATACCCAGAGGAACTCAAATTATACTATAAAAAAGATACCTGCACATTCATGTTTAATGCAGCACTATTCACAATTGCAGAAACATGAAACCAATCATGCTCCCATCAATGTAGACTGGATAAAAAAATGTGGTACATATACATGATGGAATATTATGCAGCCATTAAGAAGGACAAAATTATGGACTTCACAGCAACTTGGAGAGATTTCATGTCTATCATACTCAGTGATCTGTCACAGAAGCAAAGAACTGAATAAAACATGTTCTCACTCATAAGTGGACCCTGAACATCTAGCATAATACTACAACAAAGGGACTGGCAGCAGTGGGACACTGCCAGTGGAGGTAGAGGTGACATACAACATCCATAAGGGTGCATGATCCCAATCCAGGTGAAGTGAGGTCCAATGGGAGGTCCAAACTTCACCTGTACATAGACCACTTATGTAAATCCTGACTTGTACCCCACATCTTTAAAATAAAAAATAATTTTTAAAAATTGTAATTACATGTGATAATATATGTGAAGCACCTTGCAGAGTTCTAGAATACACTAGGAGCTCAACAAATGTGTTTTTCTCCTCTTAGTTCGGCCTTATCACATGAAGTCCAGTTTCACGCATCAGCAGAGTAGATTATAACTCAAGTGGGATAAATTGCAATCTACTTAAGTGAATCAGCCTCTAAAACCCTGGATTCAACTCTAAGTCTTACCCCTTCAAGTGTATGCATTCTATATCCCAAATGAGTACATAACCTCAGTAAAGGGCTAACACAATTTGTTATCATCCTGTAGTTTATGTGAAGTTCGGTTTATCTAGGAATGGAACATGGTAAAGAAGGAAAGCCTGGAAGGAACATTTTGCTAGTTACCTGAGCAGATAGGTGAGCCTCCTAAGCCCTGAGGACCTGGAGGAAGGAAAGATCACCAAAGTCAAGTTAGAGATGCAGAAAGAACCAAGATTAGATTCTGAAAAGTTTTACATTTGTTTGGACTGACTTTAGGATGACTTAAGTTCTTGTGTGCCTTCCTTTTCTCTTTCCTAAAAACAAAAATCACTGTTCTTTCAGTGTTTACAGCACCTTTGTTTGTGTCCTAAGTAGATAGGGGGTGAGGCATGGGGTATGATGGGAGTAGGGAAAACACAATATGGCACTATGAGGAAGCACCCTCCACCTTGGTCCAAACATTAGGCTACAGGTTGTATGATGTGTTGACTCACATAGCATTTACTGCTCTCAGCTGCATTCTGCCATTTACTTTTCTGTTTCTCCAACTGTAAGTGTTTTGAACAAAACTATTTGTTTCTTCTTTCAGAGTCTAGAACAGTGTCTGACACTTAGGTGGTGGTGGTAGTTAATTTTATGAGCCATGTGGTGCCCAGATATTTGGTTCCATATAATTGTAGGTATTTCTGTCAGGGTGTTTTTTAGATGCTATTAGTACTTGAATCACTTGATGAGTCGAGCTGCTTGTCCTCCCTACTAATGGGTAGGCTTCATTGAATCAGTTGAAAGTCTGAGCAGAACAAAAAGCCTGACCCTCCTCCAAGTAGAAAAAGTATATCCTGCCTGACTGCCTTCAAACTGGAACATTAGCTTTTCCTCACCTTCAGATTTAAATGGAAACATTGACTCTTCTTGAGTCTTGAGCCTGCCACCATGCAGACTGGAACTATATCATTGGCTCTCCAGAGTCTCCAACTTGTCAGCTCATCCTTCAGATCTTGAGACTTGAAAGCTTTCATATTTTGGTGAGGCAAATCCTTACAATAATTTTCTTTACATATATATGTATATGTGCACACACACATATGCATATATACGCATACACATACACACATCCGATTTGTTTTGTTTTTCTGGAGGACCCTGGCTAATATAGTCGTCAACGATTTTTATTGTTGTTGTTTTTGAGCCAGTCAATGAATGAAAGAGTAAATTAGGTAAGGTAAATTCACCTCATCATCAAGTGACCTGAGGTAGAATGGCTGGTGCACACTTGAGGGGGGATTTGAAACTAAGAATTCTTGGGCTAGAGTTCAACTTTTTGGCCACAGAAATAAAAGACTTAATAAGAAAGCTGGAGCCTGTGTTGTGCTCTTATCACACCAGGATCTAAAATACAGGACATAAAAACATTAAAAATTCATTTGTAAAACATCATCAAAGAAAGTAAAAATACAGTGTCAACTAATTAAGTGTATCCTCTGAGCTAGGAAGGAACCTTTATTGACTGGCCTTAGGGTTCAGGTACTTCACATTTATCCCCTAATCCTCCCCACACTCCTTCCTGCGTGTAACTGTGGTGTTAAGTGCTCTCACCTGCAGGTGAAGTGCTCAGGAACATGTCCTTCTCACAGCCTCCTTCACTTACAGGGAGTCCTTTTAAATTTCCAGTCTATGTCTAGTGAAATGAAACCCCTGGAGGGCAAGCACCTCTCAGGTTTGTAGCTCTACTTCCCATTGAGTGAAATTAATTTGCAAAATGAATAAATAAATGAGACAGTCCACCCATTTTTATAAGTGAAAAGTAGTGTAAAATAGAAAAATAAGCAGAAAGGCAGTATATCTTGTTCATGGTACATAGCAAGCACCTCAGGAAATGAGCAACAATCTTAGGTCTGTTTGCATCTGCATCTTGTGATCCTCAAGTGAACTTAAGCACGAGGAAAACAGTGTGAATTAGGTGGAATAAAAGGCTGTGGCAGAGCTGAAAGAAATGAGTGGTAAAAATTCATGAAAGTTTCTTATTCTAACTGAAAAAAAGGAAAAACAGGCTTTCTTGGCTTTGTTTTTGTTTTTGTGTTAAACTCAGGGACATAAAATGTAAGAAATGGAAACAAGCAAGTTCCAGTAGGGTTTGGATTATTGTGCCATAAAATAACAGGTTCACAGATTCTTGCATCCAGTAACAGTTGGCTTTCAAGACTCAGCTGACTTTTTTCTTGTCATGATCTTTGTTTAAGGGAAACAAATACAAATAAAACAACTGCCTCTCCAGCCTACACCTACTCCCCCCAAAAAGCTAAGTAAAATCAGTGTCCCACCCCAAATTTTCAAATGTGTGGTCAAAAATGCAAAAGGAAATGTGGTTAGTTTAATTTTTCAGGCTGCCATTGTTGGTTGGTGTAGCATTTGCTTTTCCATGTCAGATTAACTGGAAGTTGCTCGCCTTGGTCTGCTAGGCCCTCACACTTCCCACAGGACTCACACACAACCTCTGCTGCAGGAAAGCTTTGCCACCAGATCCGGCATCTCAGGGCACAATATCTTGCACAGCCAACTTGATCTCATTCTTCCTCTGAGCAGCTGTGTGGCAATTCAGAGGTGAAGAGGCAGATAATTGAACAGTGGAATTGGGTCCTGTGTGATACAGAGTTAAAAAATGAAATTCCTTCAGTATGAACTGGGAAGTGAAAAGAAAACCCAACAAACAAAACCCTGTATGTACACCAAATGAAGCCAAAGGGAGATTTGAGAACAACAGAGGTCTGTGTGGACATGACAAGATCACTGTCTGGAAAACTCAGAGGCAGTACTCATGATGCAATGCTGTTCTCATGTAGTGATTTAGCTGAAAAATGCAATCTGTTATTTCCCCATCTGCTTACTTGGTATCCTACACATTAGCATGGAAAGTGACTTGAGCACGAAATGTTGTGTTAGTTTTTGTCAGTGTAAGTTTTTCTTAATTTGTGACAAAAAAAAATTAGTGAAAGCAAAACATGTCTAAATTCTGACTCTCTGGAATGACCATATATGCCTAATTTCTCAGATAAATGCTTGACCTTCTACCTAGTTCATTTGGGCTATATCACAACACTTAATCCACTTTAAGTCAGCCAAATGCAAACAGAAGTCTGGCACACTGCAGAGTCATTTATTTTGAATGACTGGATAATGGGGCAGGGGACTTTATTTGCTAAACCATATTTACAGGATTTACCATTCAAATCAAACAATAATTATTACAATTGCGGTGGGCAAAGCATTGTGTGCTAGGCACTGTGGAATATATGAGCAGAACTCCACAATGTCCAACTCAATAATTTTGCTGATTTATTTGTCAAATTGCTTTTGCTTCTTAAAAAGTCTGGTTAATGAAAAGCAAAATTAATCACAAAATTGATCAAACTATGTCTTGCCCAATGATGAAAACTACCAATATTTCAGTATTAGTTTCATTATTGAGAAGTAAACACACAATTTAACCTACTGCTATTTTCATGTGCTACTTAATTTAATCATAAACTTAATTTATCATACCCGTTTTAATAATGAACTCTTATTTTTCCTAAAACCTGGTATCAAATTTTAGATGTACATTTTTAACATTGCCTTTTTTAGGTGGCAATATATGCTCAAAAATATCCCGATGGACTCATAAACTGTGGAATGCCTAAACCACACAAAATAGATGTATTTGTTTTCTATCACTTTCTCAACAAATTACCACAAATTTAGTGGCTTAAAACAACACACTTTTATTATCTCACAGTTCTGTAGGTCAGAAGTCTGACGAGAGTCACAGAGGACTTAAAGGACTAAAATGACAGTGTTGTCAGAGCTACACTTTTTTCTAGATGTTCTAGGGAAGAATCTGTTTTTTGGTCTTTCCCTGCTTTTGGAGGGTTTGTATTCTTGGCTTGTGCCACTTTTTCTCCATCTTCAAAGCCAGCAATGTCACAGCTCTCTCATGCTTCATCTCGTTACAACCCCCTCTGATCACAGTGTGGAAATGTTCTCACTTTTAAGAACTCAGGCAATTAGATTGGGCCCACCTAGATAATCCACAATTATCTCCCCATCTCAGGGTCCTTACCCTTAATCACATCTGTAAAGTCTCTTTTGCCACGTACATATTCACAGGTTCCAGGGTTGAGGATATGGACATCTTCAAGAGGGGAATTTATTCAGCCTACCACAGTAGAGCTTTTTATAATGGCCTTTTAAATTCTAACTCATACATGACCCTCTTCTATTTTAACTCATTTTTATTCATTCATTCATTTATGCAACACACATTTAGAAGCCATTAGCAAATATCTATTAAAAGTAACATACAACTGCAGATACAAAATCTTCCACTCACGGTTGCCTCTTCTGACCTTTGATTTTTCTCTCCCCAAACCTGTGCTGGAACTGTTTTCTCTGCCTGAGATACCACCTTTTGTCTAACACAAGGTAAGTTCCTAAATAAATTTGTCAAGACTTATTTCAAATATTAGCTCCTCCATAAAACTTTTTTTGACAATCCCAGCTGGAAGCAATCTCATCTCAAGTTTTATAATACCTTACTTTTACGATTTAATGACATTTTAGCTTGTTTGTAGTTATTGGCATGTATTCCTTTTCTTCTTAAGGATCATAAATTCCTTTAGATCGTGGACCATTCACATCTTAATGCAGGAGGAACCAAGCATGGCAATAAGTATATACTGACATAATAGAAATGTGGAAACTTTCTTTGTAAAAATATATTTGATTATAACCTGAGATAGTAGAAGTAGAAGATACATCAATAAATTTAGTTTTGCTTAGGTCAATATTTTGCCTTATTTCTACAGAAATAAAAATTGTAAGAAAAGATCAAAGTAAATTAATTGGAGTTTAAGGCCCTCATAGTAAGAAAAACTATGTGATCTGCCAATTTATAAAGCCAAAATGGAGAATTATGGAGAAATTTCCCTGCAGATCTCTTGCTGCTGCCAAAGCAGACAGCCAAAATGAGGTTTATAGTCACTCATATTTTTCAACAATGTATCTCACATTGCCAATACAGAAATGTCTCCTTTGTGACCTTGAAAATGGCCTCTAACTCTTCATCAGTTTCCCATCCAGTAAAATTAGATTCTTTTCTTTTAAAGTAAGTTTTCACCCAAATCTGTAAAATACATTTTCTTTTTTTTTCTTTTCTAAATCAGGAAACTGAAGTGATAAAGAGTTGGTGGCTGTCTTTGAGACATGTACTTATATACAAATTGCACTGGAAGGATCTCTATGAACAAGCATTCCCATTCTTATTCATTTTAACATTTGCTCACCTGTTGAAGATTGTTCATGCCATGTTTTCTTGAATATCATTTTTATTAAATGCTACACTTTTATCCACTTAAAAACATTTGTGTGGGTGTCTACTAAATTTTTTTGAAATGTGTATCCAAATAAAGTAGATTTTTAAATTTAAATTCTACCTTCAACAAAAAAGGAAAGTAGTTAATTGTATGATTTTGACTCACATTCTCATTCTTGCTTAACTGAAAATCTCTCACAGGTTTTTACCAAAGCAAAATAATTTTATTTTTATAACAAAGTAAGAATTTATAAAAAGTGTCAGAATACTGGAAGGGAATGGCTGTTTAAATCCATATTTGGAGATTATTTTTGGAAATTCAAATAAAAATATTAATCTGTGGACTTTGGTGTCAGACTTGTTTTTAGCCAAAATCTTGACTTTACCACTAACACTAGATGTGTGCCCTTTAGCTCTTTATTCTTCAGTTTCCTGATCTGGAAAATGGGAATATAGGATTCTATGTCATAGGAATGTGAAGAGCAAATGAAATTAATATAGAGAAAGTGCTTATATGGTCCCTAACATACAAAGACTAATTAAATTGTATGCACTATTTTATGTTGCTGATGAAAGAGTGCTTTTCTTTGTAAAAAAAAAAAAAAAATTCAAATGCCAACAAATTGAGAAGAACATGATCTTTATCAAACTTGAACTATCTTGCTATTGATTGAATTTATGAGCAAATTTATTGCAAAATTTTCTTTGGCTCACTTTTTATTTTAGACAGGGAGATAACTTTGTGTATTACAAGGAAGTAAAGCAAGTAACAAAATTAACCTGGATTAAAAAAATACACAAATATCTTGATTTTTTAAAATATAGACACAAATTCTGATAATGAAACTCCATGATCTTCATAAATATTTTAATATGATCACCTTAAATGGATTATATTATTAAAATAGCACCAACAACAGAAAATTGAAGAACAAAAATCAATTTGCTATTTTAATATAAAGTTGGCAAAGTATCTTTGATCTTTTGAATATCTGTACCACTACTTTTTTTAAAAAGTTAAAGCAATTTATCCCCTTTCAGGAAGAGAGAGGAAAAAAAAATCCCTGTTTCTTGGTTTAAAAAAAAAAAAGAAAGAAAAGGAAAACCCAACAACACCAGTTTTTATGTTGTGCCCTATCCAGCTGACACTGTCCTTTTGGAAAGCCAATGACTTGTTAGTACCCCTAGCAGCAGTGTGAACAGATGCGTCCCTGACAGGCGATGGATGGTCAGGGTCCATCTGGCCAGTGCAGCTCGGACAGAAATGATGTATACAGCTTCATCAGCGAATGACTGTCATCAATCGTGGGCCATGGATAGCGTAAATGACAGCTATGCTGCAGCTGAGACCCCAGGTGTGAAACTGAGGAGGACTGATTTAAGAATGCTGGGTAATCAGGAATGTATAGGCTCCTGGACTTTAATTTGTATCTTTAACCTCCTATAAATATCCTGCTATACTGTAGCAGGTATGTATTTTTTAGTGTCTCATCACGAAATTAGCTTCAAAATGACGGCTGTTCTTTGCTCCCTTTTAACTGCTGATGATTCCAGTTCCCTGTCTCCATAACCAAATGTATGAAGTGTCCTGGCTGCTGAATGGTGTGCCCACAATTTAATTATTACCTCATTGATTTTTTAATGTATTTCAATTTTCTCTTCTTTAAGTCACAGTGCCCATTCTGTTGGGGAGATGTTTGTTTTTCTTTCCAAGATTTCCTTACGAAATTATTTGGAGTTAAAATGTTTTTGTTTGCCTTCTATTCTCTCGGGATCCTATGTGCATGACTCCTCAAGAATGTCTAACTGTAGTTGTCTGGAGGAAGGCCTGACTGTGCAGACCATCCAGAAAGGAAACTTCTCAGTTAGTACCAGATCTTAAAAAGGAAACAGTATTCTACTACTTACCACCAAAAGGTACCTGGTTTTTAAATGGTCTCTCTTTAGTATGCATTAAAGATCATGCATAATTTGCATCTATTAGCATTTTATTATACCACTGGCACTGGGGAAAGGAAAATGAAAACAATTATTGTATCCTCAGAGGACATTTCTTTACTTATAACTATTTAACAATAAATCATTTTTGTTTATCAGTTTACTGGATGCAGCAAATGCAGAAACACTGGAGACTGAGAGGGTTCTAAAAGCCTAGGAATTTATGGAGTGGCTCCACATGTTTTCACTGAAAGCTCTTCAAATACTTCTGACTCATTAAAATGAATTATGTCAATTACCACCAGTAGATCTGGAAAACATTTAAATCTGATGGAAGAGAACTCCCCCTTCCCCCTCGAAAATCCCCACAGATATTCAGCTCTTTCTAATACAAGCAAATTAATGCAGCTTAAACAATATCTGAATAAAAAAGAGGTCAACTTATAAGAATATTCTCCTCAAAATGGAAATAAAGTTGACTCTCTGATAGCCTGATCGCTGATGTCTCTGAGAGTCAGAGGTTTGGAGGAGAACTCAAGAGACAATCTATTCTATTCCACTTCCTTCAGGAAGCATATATCAAAAGAATCTCAGACCCAACAGAGATTATTTTTGTTTTTAATATATCCTGAAGGATAGTAGGACAAAAAATAATGGCACAAACTCTTCAGACATCCTCCTCAGAGATTAAAACAAACAAACAAACATGGTATTTCTAGACATTCTCCATTGGTCTTTATGATGTCCAAGGCAGGCACCACATCCAGAAAAGAAAGAATTCATTCATTTTTCTCCTTTATTACTTATAAAGATGGTTTAAATATCATTTTAGTGGCTAATACAAAACTCATTGCATCCTACTATAAGAATTGTACACAAAAATAGACAGTTACATAAAGTCAGAAGCAGAGAAAAATGTCAGAATAAAGTTGCACTGTTTTGGAGACAAATTTTAAGAATGTGAAGTTTCAAATAGTGAATTTTAGAATAGCATTAGAATAGCAGAATCACCACATAAATTAGCACTCATGATAGTGTTGAAAGACAGAGAGAGAGAGAAAAAAAAATCCTCTGAATTAAAAAAAAAAATCTATAGACATTTTGTTTTCAGGCCTGAAAAACATCTTGAACATAACTTCAAGGATAGAATAGTGGATCTGTCAGTAAGAAAGATAACATATCAACTAATGTCTACAGTTTGGAAGCAAAACTGAACAAAATAAGAAGTCTGCTTATATTGCTTATATTAATAATAAGAAATCTGCTTATAATGATAATACATATATATACATTTTTAAGTTTCCTTATATTAGTAAAATACGAAAAACTTGTATTTTAGGATGCCAATAATAAACCCAAATAATTAAAGAAGTTTATTATTATTACTATCATTATTATTACTATTATTTTGAGTTAGAGTATCACTCTGCAGCTCAGGCTGGAGTGCAGTGGCACAATCATGGCTAGCAAAGCCTCAACGTGCTGGACTCAGGCAATTCTTTTGTCTTCCTATTTCAGCCTCCCAATGTGCTGGGATTACAGGCATGAGCCATGTGCCCAGACATTAAAAAGGTATTTTGCTTTGGGGACTTTTTTTGCTTTTAAATATATATATAATTAATATTGTAGTTACCAGTGTCGACCTGTGGCCTACACATATTTTTATGAGCTTAGATTTTTGGTATAAGTGAACTTATTAAAATTTTTTAAAAATGGTGATTTATCCAACAAAATTTCCTGAATTTATTAATTTTGTAGTTTTTGATTTGGCCTCAGACATTATTTGTTATTTAGACAGTTCATATAATTTGAGTATGACAAATGTAGGTTTTGGAAAACATAATTTAATAGACATTTATGTACCATGAAATGCTTACACAAATAAATATTTGAAAACGAGTATGTCCATAATTTCTACACTAAAGATTCTCAATGTACACCTATTAATAAGAACTAATATTTTCATCTAAGACCGTAAAATTGCTCACTGACTTTGGATTTTCTGTTTCAGTCCCATCAGTAGGTAGGGGAATGACTTTTCATGTTAGACATTCACACCTCCAGGAGACAGAGCGGTATATGTGGAGATACTCTTCAGTCGAGGAGTCACTGCTCAGCCCTTGCCCTGCTCACACTTCTGTTCTCCAAAACCAAATTCTGATAAGGATTAAGAACAAATGGTATAGCCAGGCTTGGTGGCTCAGCCTGTAATCCCGCGCCTTTGGAAAGTTGAGGTGAATAGATTGCCTGATCCCGCGGGATAGAGACCCGCCTGGGCAACTTGGTGAGACCTCATCTCTACAATAAATCTAAAAATCAGCTGGGCGTGGTAGCGTGCGCCTGTAGTTCCAGCTACTAGGAGGGCTGAGGTGGAAGGATCGCAGGCGCCCAACAGGTCGAGGCTGCGGTGGCTGGGAGCGGCCACTGCACTCCAGTCTGGGCGACAGAGTGAGACTCCAACTAAAAAAAACCAAAAAAAAAAACAAACAACAACAACATACTGTTTTTTTAAACGACAAACGGTATAGTTTTCTAGAAACATAATTTAAACATTTGACTTTCTTGGTAAGTATCTTTTTCTAGGATCTTTTTTCTTTTCCCCCGTTTGATGACTTCCATTTTTTTGTTGTTGTTGTTGTTTCATGAAACTGTTGTTATATCTCAAATTTGGTGTTTTCTCTTTTTTAACAGTCTTTTCCTAAACTGGCAGACCTAGTAGGACTTAGAGGGCCAGACAAGGGTCCAAGGAAAAGGAGATATTAAGGTCACACAAGCCTTTTTGGCAGATGGAATCTTAGTGATATCCTGGTACACTGAAAGTCACCAGGCTAGGAGACGATATTTGGATTTGGGGCTAACATGTTTTCTAGTAATAGCATATCTTTTTGCCTGAAATGTGTCATTGGGATCATGAGCTGGAAGTAGGTGGCTGATGAAGAAGTTCAGATTTCTGATGGTACTGATGCTTTGCTTCTCTATTTGAAAATAAAGGAAAATATCAATTTTTCAGAAAGTCTGAAGTACTGTGACAACAAGAGATGCAGGCTCTCCATTGCAACAGTACCAAGTAGGTTCTTGGTTTGAGGGAACATAAAAACTACTCTGGTTTGGTTTGTATTTTTAGTTTAGTTTGTATCTTTAGTTGATCACTTGAAATAATTTATGGAAGTACATTTTTGCTCTTTTCTTGGGGAGGAATTGGAAAAAGTCTATAACACCCCTTCAAATAATCATGAACAAATATAAAATTATTGAAAGAAATTAGTGATATTTAAAGAATATACCAAAATATGATCCATATAACCACTTGCTTTAAGGGAAAATTCTAAATATATTGTGAATATAAACACTTTTTTCATTTAGGCAGAGACATGGAAATCAGAAGATTGCACACTGAATTGATTATTGGAAATGCAATGTGAGTCATTTCAAATAAGGAGAGGCAGTCAAATTTGGAATCCTTTTAATCCAGTGTTTAAGGAAAACCATAGAATAAGATTTATAGTCATGTATAGATCATAGGCAGCTGGTTTTCTTTTTCTTTACCCTCAAACTTAAGGTGCTTACCACAGAATAAAGCAAAATGTAGGAGCCTAATCAATATTCATTAATTGATTAGTGTTTTAAATTCATCATTTAATTTGTTTCATTAAACGCTGTGCACATTTGTATCATTACTAAGAGAGTTAGGTCATGTTATTATGTTTCACTTTGCAAATAGAAAAGCTAAGGCTGATACCAAGGGCTGGTTGCAGAGTGAACTGTTTTACTAGTTCAGAGAGATTACCTTTTGGTCCTGTTCCAAATGGCGGCCAACCTTAAGAAGTGAGCAGAACTGGTAACTAGGTGGCACTGAGCACACCACCCAGAAGTTGGCAGCTACAACACAAGAAAAATGAGGAGTGGGATCTTTACATTATTTTGATAATTAATGGTTTTTAAATAATGCCAGGAAAAGTCTTAATCTTATGCAAAATCAGAAGAAATTTTTCTAAACTATGGGAGTTGGTTTCTATCTATTGAACTATTGAATACACATCATCCTTGCGTTTCTGAACCTTAAGCAAATGGACCAAAAGAATTGGACACATTTAGCCATTCTTTTTTATCAACCTGACACCCTTAAGCCAAGCACCAGTGAAGCCCAACATCATGGCACATTTCCTCACAATATACTCAAACTCAACCACCACCTAGGAGGGAAAAGAGTACGAGGGCTACTGAGCACTGAGAATTTTTCCAATGAATCACAATTATGTGAACACCTGTGCTAACTAAGTTTGTGCTGATCCACAGTGAAAATTTGCAAAGTGCTCAACAGCCCTGAATATTTCTCATTTATTATCTCAGGTGGGGTGGTCTGCAACTACACATTAGGTTGCAGTATGAAGCATGTAAGGACACGCGTTCAAGACCTCATCTAGGACCTTTTCATTCTACCTGCAGGGTACAGCTGTGCCTCTTAACAGGTTAGAGTTCTGCTTCTGAATGTCTGCCCAGAAAACTTAAGGGCAAATACAGAAATCCTTCATCTGCAAGAGAATGATTGTAGAACATGCAATGCATTTACTTACATTTCAAGAAGAATCTACTGTAGGATTGATCTTGGGAAAAACCTGATGATAAATGATATTGTTATGGATCCATAGGCTTATCATATATTAAACTCAAAAGGTGTCAAAATTCTAAAGGATGAGAAATAATTTTACCCAGAAGCATGAGTTTTGAACTACTATGAATTTCTTTTCTTAGGAGGTAAAGATGTAGTGAAACTGGTCTAGATCCCAAATAATCCATAGACTACTTTATTTTTGGGGTCAATAATTGATGAGGATTGGAAAATAATTTGTGAGTGATGTCATCAAAATAGCTGGTTAAAGCCTAGATGCAAGTAGTGAAATTGAGATCAGTGAATAAGCTGGATACAGAGTCAATTGTTGTTTTCACAACAGAAGTTCTATATAAGCCTGGGACAGTGGCTTCTGTTGAAAGTATCCTTTGTCTCAAGAACTATAAACCACTGTGTGGTCTATGAATGTTAATGCAATGTCAAGAATAGAATTTTCTGTGTAGCTCTGTAGACACAATAGATATATGTAGCAAAGATTCTTTAGTGAAATATATAAGAAGAGACCAAAAATAAAAATAAAAAATAAACCCTGGAATTTATTTATTAAAAATTGTGTATTTATCCTTACATGCTTAAACTTAAATAGCCTTCAAAGTTCCCCCCACATTTGATGCAATACACCTATACATCTTCCACTGCTCAAAACAGTTTTTGAACATGTGACTTTTGATGCCTTTTAATGCTTCTGCCGTTTTTTGTTTCATCTCTTCTGCATCAGCAAAACGTTTCCCTTTGAAGACTTTTTTCATCTGGGAAAACAAACAAAAAAAAGTCACCCAAGTCAAGATCAGGTGAATAACTGCTGAACACTCACAATGGTGTGGGCAGGTGTGCTCATAAATTAACCGTCGTGAAATGGGCCAACATGTTGAAAGAATCTTTAAAAAAAAAAAATTCACTGAAGCTGAATGCAAGCTCTCAAAACAATGCCAGCTGGAACACTGAGACCAATGGATTCCTAGAACACTTATCTAGTCGGGGAAGCCTGCACTTCGAGGGCTCACCCTCCAAAAACTGTTTTCTTTTTTGGAGGATGTCCTCTTCGTATTTGATATTTTGAATAATTAAGTTTAATAGAAGATAAATTAAAGGATATGATATAAAGACAAGAGACTACTCTGGCAGTATAGACTTTTGTTTTTAATGTGATACATCAGACTCTGGAACTGAATGATATTTAACAGCATTGTGTCCTTACCAGTAGCATCAAGGTACATAGTATTCAGTGGTTAGTACAGTTATTAAAGACAATGTTATGGTGTGAGATAACAGAGAAAATTATGAAAAGAGTGATCCAGAAGCCATTGAGCAACCACGGATAGGAATGTCAGTGGGTCCCTAGGTAATGGTTGCTGGTTTGGGAATACAAGAGGAAAGATTAAGAGATCGTAGAGGTTTTTTACTTGGCTCTGGTGTCTGGTTAGCAGATATGGAAACCCCAAGTGAATAGGCTTTGATCTCCTTTCCTTAAAGTTTTTACTTATCCGGATTTCAGTCTCTATCTCTAGAATTAGATGAAAAGACCCCTTTCCCTGCTGCTGCCACTGTAATTAGATGAAAGAAGAAACAAGACTCTTGGAAGAAACATTGCCAGTGGGTAACTTGGCTTAATGCCAAAGATTCTCTTCATGAAAATTAACTCCTTTTTTTTTTTTTTTTTTTTTTTGCATCTGGGTCCATAACACTCGTTTTTAAGAGGGATTGTAAGGTTTGGTGACTTGTAGGTGGAAAAGAGAAATGGACAAGTAAGTTGGAAAAGATCCATATATCACATGCTTTAACCGGGAAATCGGATTTATTGGTGTTTATGAACATCTGGCATATGCTCAGCACTTGACAAACATCTCATTTAATCCTCACAAGTGAATGAAATAGTAATGTGTCTTACGCCACCTAGCAAGTTAAGGAAAATGAAGCTTAGAGAGGTTAACTAGTCACAGTCATGCTAGAGGCAGACTTGAACCCTCCTCTAGCTGATGACAAAACTCGATTTTAACTACTACACAATACTGCCTCCCAGTGGCTGGAATTTAGTTTAGCATTCAGCCAACTTCATCTGTTGAGATGGTGGGGTTTTTTTATAGGGGGAAACAAAGTCTTAAATGGCTTATCAGTATCATTGAGGTACTGACTGTGAAATAAATGGAAGTAGCTGGTTTAAGCCAAGTTCCAAGTGTGATTGCACGCAAATAGGTGACCGCATTGTTTATGAAGCGAATACTTTGAATCAATTCCTACTCAAATATAAAAGTGCTTGGAGTTCACCTGAAGCATAATTTGTGCAAACAGAATTCCAACAAGCAAAGAGATTCTGCAGTATCAGCATTTTAAACTTGTTTGAATACTTCCTTCAGTTGCCACAAAGCATAAAATTAAAAAAAGAAATAGAAGCTTAATGAAGAAAAAAGAATAAATTTTTGTACAAGACCAAGAGAATGAGCTCATATAATATGTCTTAGAGAAGTAAATATTTTCTTTAATTTTTAAATTAGAATAGAGAAAAAATTATATGCATATAAGGAAGGATAAGATTTGATTGTGCACCTAGAATTAGCCTTGGACATAATTTGAAAGTAGGTATTTTTCGTGTACATGTTGCCAATGCACATGAGCACAGACACACATACAAAGAGGGAGAAAGAAAGAGAGTTGCACTTCAATACCCTTTTCTCAACTCTCAATATCCTCTCTCCTCAACCTCCAAATATTCACTGTTTGGTACTCCCTCTGGTCTGCTATTTTCATTCTTTACTACAACATCCCAACAGCCAGCTTCTTACAATATAGACATTTCTCCTCTTTGCCCATCATAACATAAAAGTGGACTATCCATTTTTTTTAAAAAGATATTGTTAGATTGATGGTTAACAAAGCTTACAAACAAATTCTCATCAAGGTCTTAATAAATGGTAAAGATGTAATAGGGCCGGGCTCAGTGGTTCAGCCTGTAATCCCAGCACTTTGGGAGGCCAAGATGAGTGGATTGCCTGAGCCTGCAGATTCGTGACCTGCCCAGGCAACTTGGCGACACCTTGTCTCTACAATAAATCAAAAAAATTAGCCGGGCCTCGTAGTGCGAGTCTGTAGTTCTGGCTACTTGGAAGACTGAGATGGAAGGATCGCCGGAGCCCGGCTGGTCGACTGCACCCCAGTCTGGGCGATGGAGTGAGACTCTAACTCAAAAAAAAAAAAAAAAAAAGATTTAATGTATTTTACTTAGTTATATTTATTTCATATTATGGTCTCTTCTAGATAAAATGCCTCAAGTAAAAGGAATTAATTCCAAATGATAGGAATTTCAAACTCTGTGACAGGTTGGTGAGAAAGTGATTTCTGCAAGGCTGTCTTTGCCCCCATGTTCTTTGAAATATGCTCCAAAGGTGAATGTTTACTTTACTTATGTATAGGGCTGACCCTAGTGAACAGGTGTATTGAAATATTATAATCCCTGAGAAGAAAGGTCATTGATAATGGCATTAATGCTGCCAGTCCTTACTTTCTATTAAATGATGCTTCAATATGCAGCATTCCACACTTGATCTCTGGTAAATGGATATTAGTGACCTTGAGTCAACAATCTCTGCCTTCTTTAGACAATAGATAGCACTGTAACATTTTAAATTTATAATTCTGTTTACTTTTTAAATGAAGTTTAAAAGTCTGCAAACTGGATAGGTAGAGAGATTGAATGAAGACAGAGAACCTGTAAATGCTTGGACTGACACCACATATCACACCAGTTATAACTCAATCGTCAACGCACTGAGATGACAGACCCATCAGGGTATACCATATTAATGCATAATTTAGGATCTTTAAGTATCTGGGAGTCATTGACACAATATACATTGCCACATCCTTTACCATCCACCATGTCAACACCTTGTCTTTATAAAATTAATTGAATATGAACGATAGGCTAGCTTCTTCATTAATTATGAAGAAGATATTCTTTCTGGTTGTTTCAATGCACCTCTACTTCATGGGACATGGCAGCAGCTTCCTTCCTTCCCCATGAATTCTCTCTCCAACTGTGGCTAGTGTCATTATGGTCTCTCCACATTTATACTTATTACAATTATACTTATTGCAATTGCCAAAGGATACATTTTTTTCACAGAGTGGTGTGAATTGCTAGAAAGCCTTATTGTGTTGCTATTCACATTATATGACATTTTTAAAATGAAGTTTTAAACAATAAATGATTTGTTTTAGTTTCAAAATTAAAACATCACAAACCAAAAAGAAAAAAAACATTTATTTCATCTGCTAAATTAATGACATAGGCAGCCTTGGTTTTTTTTGGACAAGACATCCATGAATTGTATTATATTCACAATGGAAGCTCATATATTAATTTAAATATTAGTTTGATGCATAAGTCTGTGGCGTTTGTTTTTGGCAGGGCATCGCTACAGTGTTGGGAATTTATCGTTTGTCATTTGGAGTGACAATGTTGTGCTTGTGACTATGCCTTGCATTTTGTAGATTTAAAGACAGTTAGTTCTATTTTTGGCCTAATGAAGATGGAGTGTCAAGTGGAAAAATAAGAACACTTGTGCCATATTCTTCTGTTTGAGTTTAACGGAGGAGTAAAGGCTGCGGAGGTGGCTGAAAACGTTTGTGCCATGTAAGGGGAGAATACCATCAGGGAAAACACAGCAAGAAAACGGTTTTGGCTTTTCAACGACGGCCTCTTTGTCCTGAGTGAGTCTCTATGTTCAGAAAGACCACTGGGCTTTCCTGAAGACTGTTTAAACACTTTAATTCACAATGATTTCCCATTGGTCAACCTGAGAATTGGCAAATGGGATGAACTGTGACCAATTAACCATCATGCAACGTTTGCAATCCATGGGCAAGTGAATAACGCTACGAACTTATGGGTCAGCCCAATAATTAAAATAAATAAACCAATTCTGCACGCATGAACATGAACAAATCTTGAAAACATAATGATGAAAGAAAAAGCAAGTACCAACTATATGGCATTTACATAAAGTTAAAATTATAGAACAATGTCACATATTATCTATGGATACATAGCAGATATAGTAA
The DNA here is from genome assembly GCF_000164805.1 of Carlito syrichta. Classification (NCBI taxonomy): domain Eukaryota; kingdom Metazoa; phylum Chordata; class Mammalia; order Primates; family Tarsiidae; genus Carlito; species Carlito syrichta. Next base: position 280,024 of record NW_007190932.1, read on the forward strand.
ATATATAGAAAAATGGATTTGAAAGCTACAAAGTAATGTTAAGATTGTGACTCTTTTATCCCTGGGAGGTAGAGTGATACTGATAGAGGTTCATAACTTCATTTTTGGGTACAGAGGGGCCTTCAATTCTCTTTGTTGCATTTTATTAGGCAAAAAGAAATGAAGTAAACATGAAAAACTTTTTATAATGCATTCACAGTTGTTAAATCTTCATGGATATATGAAGGTTTATTATTCTCTGAAAATATGAAAATCCTCAGTTAGGGTAAACCAATGTGTTAACACTAGAATCTGGGAAGAACATATTCATAGTAAAAGCCTAATGGAACTACAGTGAGAAAAACCTGTACAGTTTTCAGGTCATAGAATATATATGTTTTGCTTCCTGAGGAAAAAAACATGTGCATGTGTGGTAGTGAGGGGTATGGGTGGAGATTTCCAAAACAAAACTTGTGAAAAATGCAGTGAACTATGTACACTGGAATATTTTGGAAAATATAGAAAGGGAGAAAGTAGGAAAGCAGAACCCATGGTTCTACTGTGTAAAACCAGTCGGTACTATTTCCAATCTCAGAGCTTCTGTGGTTTCAGACAGTAGGGAAGGAAAGGAGACGTTCAATGATACTTCTTTGATTGTACAATGAGGAGGTGTTCAGCCACTGGGGGACCCTCATTTAATGTCCCCCTTCAACCTGACAGCTCAAAAGACACTTGGAAAAAATGTTATATATATTACGACATTTTCTTTTTCCACATGAAATGTTTTTCCTGAATCTCTTTATTGCCTATTCCTTTCTTAACTTTAGTTCCCTATAGAAACATTCAGTGTCTAGAGAATAGAAAAGAGGAAAAAAAGAAGCTTTTTTTAAAATTAAAAGGAAAAAAAAAACCACTAAAGCATGTCATAGCATTGTTGGAAAGAAATAAAATTACGTTTTGCTGTTTTAACTTTAAATTAAGTGACCTGATTTGCATAAAGTGACATTTGTGGAGATAAATACAATACAAAATGAATTTCTAGATTTAGAACTTTTCCTACTTTTATACGGAGGACTTTTTTTTTTATGATCAGGTCATATATTCCTCAAAAAAAAAAAAAATGGTTTTAAAGGAAACTCTGGTCCACCTTTATCTCTAATGGCCCGGTTGGGAGTTGCTATAATAATCCTTTTGCTTTTATGTGGCCATCTGGAGGCCTATTAAAAGGAGTATCTAAAACAGACTCCCCAAGTGTGCTGAGTTTGTACATTTTCACCAAGTCACCAAAACAGGAGCATTTTTCTGACTGCAGGGAGAAGTGACCCTTTACAGAGAGGGGTGGGGTTGAGGGGAAAGAGAGAGAAGAGACATAGCGCCAGCGAGAGGCACAACTTGACCTTTCACCCTTGCCATTGTGAACAAGTAGTAAGAAGAGTGGTTGATTCTGGTGCATGCGTTTTAAGGGTACAAAGATCTACAGCAAGGTTTCTTTACACCTCTGGGGCTCTGTGATGAGATGGAAGAGTTAAGGGAACGTGGGAACGGGCAACATTGAGAATTTAATGAAGCATCATGTTTCAACTGGATAATGTTCCGTTTTGATTTGTGTAGAAAGCAAATATGAAGTATTGAAATAATATTTCAAGGTCCTAGTTTAGTGGCACAAATAGACATACAGAATATTCCTGCCTTTTTGAAAACTACACCTTTCATCAAAAGCATAATCCAACAGAGTTTAGGACACAAGGGGAGGTTGTGAAATGGAATGAGATAAAAGTTGGCATTTGTCTTCAGTAGATTATTAAAATCGCCACGGTAAGAAATCTGCTCATAAAGACAGAACAAGTTAGCAGGGGCTGGATATCATTTGTCCAAAACAGAGTCTTTTCTCTACATTCATTAACCATCTCGCCCAGTAATGTGGTTGTAATCCTATTAAACCTGATACATCAAAAATTAAAAAAAAAATTAGTTGCTGTCTCAAACTGCACTACAACTCAGATCTAGGACCAAATAAGATGCATTAATTGCTTTACTGCTTCACCGCAAAGCCACTCTTAAAACATAATTCCTTAATGAAGTCCGTTAATTTGTTCATGGCAGTACACAAGCTGTTCAAAATGACACAGAATTGCACTCTGTTTTCTAACCCCTGCAGTTTCTTCTGTTAGTCACTCTGTCTTGTGTTGTTATCCCATGGATAGTAATTATTTTATAGTGGCTGTAATTAGGAGAGAATTAGGCTTGGTAAACAAAACCTGCCTTCTCCTGTTAATAGCTAAGGATAATAAATTTGGCTCTGACATTCACTATATTTGGACAAGGCTTGGCCTACTTCCAGTTTTCCCAATAAGAACTTTATTATATAATTATGCCTTGGAGGGGCTCATATTACAAGGTAATTTTTTTTGTAAAGACACATATTGCATGGCTTCTAGCCAGTAAATGATATACTGTAATATATGCCTCCAATAAATGTTTTAAACAAAATCTCTCTAAGCAATATTCTGCCTGAGCTACACGCTGCTCTTCAGCATATATTATTTACAAAATTTGTGTGTTGAGTTTTTCATAATGTAAATTATTCTCTTTTGCCCACATTGTCCAATATTATGACATGTCTCTAGTCAAAAGCCCTACATTATTTCTATCAGCAAATGATATATTTGGATCTTAAACTTTCCATACCCCAGTTCCTAAAGGTGGTGTCCTTCAGAGGGTAATAAAAAAGGAGCATTTAAACAACATTTTATTCTTTGTAAAGATTGTTATTTTTGCATGTTACATTGTCTTTGCTTATGCTGATTTCGTTTCTTTTCCATTTTTAGCATAAGAGAAATAAAATTATTTTGTTCCATTGCAAGCCAGGTCTCTGATGATTCATGTGCCTTTAGTTGACCGTTTTACTGAAAGGGTCATTCAAACTTGTATAGATCAACAATAATACATGACATCACAAAATGCTAAATTGAAGAGAATGGCATTCAAAACAAGTTCAAAAACACAATCATAAAAATATAACCTCTACTTAGAAAAATCATGAGAAAATAGGCATAAGTGATGTTATCTTCAAAACAAGAAATAAAAGTATTAGATTCTAAGTAAATATAAAGTAAAAGACATAAAATACTGTTGTCTCAGAAGCTAAGTTCAAAATTATAACAATTCTTAATTCTTTGATAGTGGACATAGAAAGGTTATAGAGAACAATTATATTTAAAGGTACTTTGGAGTTTTTACCCCAGACACTGAAGTTACATTTAAAACTCAACATAAAGTGGAAGATTAAGACATCCTACACATGCACAGGCTTCCTTTCCCCCTCTAAATTATGTCTTTGTCATTTGCAAACTAAAGGAAATAATTTCTTACTGGATTAGCTGGATGTCTTTCTCAGTCACCTTATGTTTACTTTGCTTGTGTATGCTTGGGTCACTTAAATAAGGGGCCAACTGGTTTCTTAGGTGGTTATTAACATTGATAAGGGATCCCCCAATTTATTTAGGCAGATTTTCAAAGAGCCCTACTGTGGAAGCTCATGTGAATTGTGCATATGCAAACAGCTTCCTCCTAAGGGAGATTCAATTTCCTGTCTTCTCGGTTCCTATTTCTGGAGAAGATGTTAAGTGGCTGCATGTATTCTTCTGTTAAAGCATAACCCTCACTTTCAGCAGAGGTGACTTGAATTGCATCAGATCACTTCTGGAATCGGAAGTGTCCTTACCCTTCATTCTCTTTTCTGGCCTGGTATAAGCCAGAGCACAGAGACCAGATATCTTTGAAATTGTTCTCTCATTTATTGTCCCAAAGCTTTGAGCATAAAAAAAATTAAAAAATAAAATATGAGTATTTATTATACTCCTGTGTGCTAAGGAAAATTTTGGTATTCAGACTTAATGCTTTCTGTAGGAAAAATGATTATAATTACTGTTCTTTTTCAAGAACACCATTCTGTGTCAGTAAGGTTAAACAATCAAAAATTCTAAGCTGCCATGGTTGGTGAGGAAATTATTGGTAATTCAGCTCAATTTAACATTTATTGAGTGCCTACTGCATGCACTAAACCATAGTGAAAACCAGGAAAAGTTTAAAGGAGGCAAGATTTCCCCCCCCCCCAACTAGTTTAAGTAACTCAAAGCACTTAATGCAAGGATCTTGTTTATCCTCAGGAAATCCCAAAAGAATGTCAAAGTCCTGTCTCCTGTACTGACAGTGCTGCTACTACTGCTACTGATTTTTTTCCTTGCTCTGCAGAAGAAACAAAAGCACAGTGAGATTAAGTTGCATGCTCAAAATGCTGCAGTAAATCAATGGGGAGAGATTGTCCAAGACAAGTGGAAGATTCAGAAGCCAGTCCTTAATCTGTAGCTGCTCCATGCTGCTCTTTCCCTGGTATGTTGCAATTGTGCTCATATAGACTTTAATTAGAAAAAAGCATTAATTTTCTGTTGATGATCAGTATGTACCAAATCTTTATTCCTTTAAAAAAAAAAAAAAAAAAAAAAAAACACAAGAGAATGGTGGGCAGCTTTGTATGTATCAAAATACTTTTCCTGAATGAGAAAATAACCTGCTGGAAACATATTTTACCCAGAAAGGAAGCTATGTTTCAGGGTTTTTTCTTTTCTTTTCTGTTAACAGTAAGAAATGCCTTATTAGGATGTAAAAAAAATTACTGTACTTTCTAAGTGGCTGAAATAATCATTTTGATGTTTTGATGAGTCTGTAAATAGGCTGTCAGAGAGATATGCTTTGGACTTTGTAGGTGCATTTTGGCATGAAAATTAAAGTCTTTTGTCTCCTTAATAAATTTGAAAATACAAAAATAATGGCTCAAAAACAACAGAGTCATAGATACTAGAGACAGAAAGGACCTATAAGCCATCTCATTTACCCCCTATGAAGTCAGGTCTCTAGAGAATAACTGTCCATTGAAGTTTAACTTCGGTTTAGAATTATGTCTTTTACTTCTGAGCAGATGCTTCCACTGTACCACTTTGAGGAGGAAAATCTTAAATTTTTACTTGCTAACTTGTCCTGGTCATATCATAACCCTGAATAAAACACCCTGACTAGGCAAAGTCTTTCTCCTTCCCTCCTTTCATGACCATCATGTCCTTGAAATTTTCTACTCACAAAATTCCCTTCTAACTTCAAAGTGTATGGCACGTCTATGGAGTTGGGTCATGATTTGGCCACTCTATTAAGTTGTTTTAATCCATCCTCATAAATCAATCCCTTAGCCCCTTCATCATAGTGGTGGCTGTTTTGTGACATCCATTCACTTTTTGACATGATTCTCAGACTGAAATCTCATAGGTCCAAAGAGATGTTGAAGTGAGGATTGTATCTAAATAAGCATGAAGTAATCACGATTTTGCAAGTATCCATACACTGAGGAGTGGAAGGTGGGTGGAAGCTTCTGAACTAAAATGGACTAAAGAAAATCATATGCATGTTATTTTGCACCCGTCATCCTGTACAATGCATTCACTATTGAAGGCATTCCCATCTTAAACCACATACAATAATATATAGTGTGGCTGGAAAAAACAGGAAAAGTCAGTTTGTATCAGAGCAGTTAACTTGGCTTCCACAATTCCTCCCCTGCTGCTCTCCTAGTCCCACTTTAACTATATTTCACTCCATTAACTACAGCAATGGGTATTTTCTCTCAATAAATGTGTGTGGGAGTGTATGTGTGTTTCTATTTGAAAAGAGTTTATGTAGACAACTCCAAATAGCTCCAAATGTGATTGTACAATTAAAGAAACGATTTTCCTGCTGTTGATGGTTATTTCTTAAAACATCATCTGTCAGCTTAGCTACTGAGATTGATGTCTGAATATATTTTTTCTTTTTAAACCCTAAGGAACTAACTTCTTCATGTCTTTGCCCTAACTTCATCATTCTTTTTCTCAATCTTTCTTGTAGTCTGATTGTGAGATTAATTCCCAAAGGACTATCAACATCCACTCTGGATGTTAAAGAAACAGGTTCAGGTTCAGGTCTTGTAAGGTTTTGAACTCTCTGCAGACTGTTCCAGGCACTTTGAACTTAAGTTTTGAATTTTTCTATTAGCTAGTGGAAATGGTAAAATAAGCTCAGACACAGTGACTTCCAACTGTGGCAAGCTTAGCACAAATCTGATCTGCTTACATGGGGGCAAAGGACAATTTGGGGTTTACCTGAGGGAGTTACTATAGTCACAGCATGTTTTAGTTTTTGCTGGGAAAAAATCGTATTTTAGACACTGTCTTAATGCTAATAACCTGACATGTAAGTTTTATTGGTTCTCTTTTATACTGACAGATATATGACATGATAGAGGTTTAAATACTTTGCTTGACAATTTCTATTGTCATTATTAAATAACTAAAGAAATAAAGAATAATATCTTTGTCAGTTGAAATTTGGAAGTAAATATTAAGGAAAGCAGCATGATTTCTTAAGCTGCCATGCATATAGAAGGCTGGGCATAGGCTTTGTAAAATGTGCCTGAAATGTTATCCTAAAGGGCTCCATAGGAAAAGATAAGCAGTGTATTGATGTCCAAGCTTCAGGATTTTGTGGGAAATCTCTTTGACCAGAGATTGTCTTTTCTCTGTTCTTCAGTTCCTAGGGTGTCTTTTACAAGAATCGGGGCCTTATGTACCTTAAATTTATACCACAAATATATCCACCAGAATGTTAGGCCATACAAAATTATAAGTGACTGGTTATTTATAAAGTACAGCTTCTAAAGAGGAAGTTTAAATACCCCATAAGAGGAGACAAGAGGTATCATTAAGACAGAAAGGAGAGACCTAACATTCTGAGAACAAACTTAACATTTTTCTTAAGCATCTTGCTCAGATCAAAGATTAGGTGACCTTGGGCAAAAAAGTTACTTCCACTCCTTGAACTTCAAATTCTTTTTCTGTAAAATATGAAGTTTAGACATGATCTGTGTAGTAACCTTTTATTATTTTTTTTTAATTTACCTCCTTGAGGTAACCATCTCTATCCTTTGGGCTACAGGAATGAGAACCTAACCCAAGCTGACCCAATCTGAGTCTCTTTCTGAAGAAGTTCGATTTAAACAGAAACATGAAGAAGTAAAAAAGAGTCGGTTGACACCCCTAAAGGAAGCAAAGCATCCAGAGAAAAAGTACACAGGTCCACTATGGCAGGTCTGCTGTTGTTTGTGTCTTCCTGGAAATTTGTGGCTCTGTAATTCCTTCAGTTTTGTGATCTATCTCAGTCGTCTTTCAATAACCTCCTTTCCTTCTTTTTAACTTAAATGCAGTAAGAGACCATTTCTGTTGCCTCCAACTAAAGAGCATTAATTGATACAGTCATCTTGCTGGATACAATCTTGTTTGATGCAATGAGAGAAGATTTTACATTATCCCAGTGGTTCTCAACTTTGACTGCATGCAACTTTTGACTTACATGGGGAAAGATGAGTCAGAAGCAGACAAAATTGAGTTTGAATCTCAGCTATGCACTGAATCACTTATTCCTTTTGAACTTTAATTTCTTCTCCTGTTAAATAGAGAACCTTGCAGTGCCAATAAAACCCTTTATTGAGGATTGTGTCTCTGCATTAGACGCCCTTGTTTGTCCATCTTCTAACTCTGAGCCCAACTCATAGTAAGTTAGTTCCAATAAATCAGAGCAGTAAGGTATCTGACGTGGGTTTCAATCCAGGTCTACTTTTTCTATCTCTATGATTCTCCAAAAATTTTTACACTCAATAATCCGCGGTTTTTATATCTTTTTTGTTTTTTGTTTTTTTTTTTTGAGTTGGAGTCTCACTCTGTCGCCCAGACTGGAGTGCAGTGGCCGCTCCCGGCCACCGCAGCCTCGACCTGCTGGGCTCTGGTGATCCTTCTGCCTCAGCCTTCCAAGTAGCTGGAATTATAGGCATGTGCTACCATGCCCGGCTGATTTTTTGATTTATTGTAGAGATGAGGTCTTGCTGCCCAGGAGGATCTCGAACCCACGGGCTCAGGCAATTCGCTCACCTCAGCCTCCCAAAGGCACAGGATTACAGGCTGAGCCACTGAACCCGGCTGGTTTTTATATCTTTTAAAGTTGTGATAATAGCGACTCCCTTTCAGTGTTGCTGCAGATTTTAAACAATGCATTAACATGTAGAAACTGATGTCATTACTACTAATATTCATAAATGTTCACTGAAAAATTGAAATTGAATTGTCCAAATTGAAAACCAGACTTCAAAGCTCTATCTCACGAATATTTATGAAGTATTATGTGTCAGGATCTGTTCTAGACATATATTATTTTTATTTCATTGGAAAGATCATCTCTACTTATTTTCCCCCATCCTATATAGAGAAAATATTGATTACAAACTTCAAAAAAGCGTATGGCACTCCAGAATATCTCTTCAAATGCTTGCCATACTGCCCTTCTGTCCCTTAAGCAAGCTAAATTCAATCCTGTTTCTAGGCTTCTGTGCTTGTCGATCCCTATGCTAATCCTCCAGCTTTTGAAATAACCATCTTCTTTTCTTTATTCACATCCAGCTCAAATGGCAACTCCTGGATGATCACTCTTTTTCTTTCATACTCTATTACTTTATTTCCTCCATGGCAATTATCCCTAGATGAAGTCACCTTTGATTGTGTGTTCATATGTATATCACCTGTGTCCCTTCATTAACTTATAGCCTCCATAAAGACAAAAATTATATTTCCTTTACCATAACCAGGTCCCAGCATATAATAGGTGTTCAATAAATATTTTTTTAAAGGAACAAATAAATGACTGATGAATATATTTTTTGAGAGTGCTTAGTTTTTAGCTGGCAGCTTTCTGATAGCTTGGGGTTATAAAATATAGGTCTTCAGGTTATAGGTCTTTAAAACTGTCTCAGAGAAGAAGCAGCATAGATGACTTTCCTTACTTGATGGCATCTGAGCAGAACCCAGCAGAAGGCGCAGAGAGCAGACAGACCCTTGAAGAAAACAAATGTATGAGAGTGCTAATTAGTTACATCTGCCCTGGTGCTGGCAGGCACAGCAGAAGGTGAGACTGATGACGGTTTGAGGAGAAAATGTGGGATTCCCTGGTTTGATAAAAAGCAATCCAAGTCCTTCTCTACAATCCCCATGGGGTTCATTCACTTGGAAGAGTGACATCAGTGCATTCAATTGAAACTACCAGATTCAGTGAGACGTGCACAAGACACAAGTGGCAACCACATGTTTCTCCTTAGTGATGGTCCTGGCTGCTGACCAATTCCAGAGAAGTCTTACGCTGACTGGGAACTTGAAAGGGCAGAGCAGCAGCTATCTTTTTTACGTTTTTCATAACAAATAATAGAACATTGTGAAGAAGCACAAGGGAGAAGAATGCCTAGCAGGGTCCTTGCAAATAAAACCAAGAATCCCCGAAGATACTGAGGTTAACAAAGGAAAAATGCAGCTGTTGTGAATGTGGTTTGTGTCCAAATCTTCAGCCTAGTACAGAAGAGGATGCCTTCATGTAGCTATTGCTGTCCCTGAGCAGAGGTGAGAGGGATGCTGTTAATAACAAAGGCAGTCCCTGATGATGGCAAGTCTAATTACAGGAGGTAAAAAAAAGTACAGGGAAAGAAAGGGTTTGGTTTCCCCAAGACGTCATTTTATTACCAGCCTGACACGGCAACTTTAAGGGTCATTTCTTTACAGTCACTAAAATACCAAAATAGTCGAGAAAACAGCACAGAGGCCATCGCCAAAGCCCCTGGTGCTTTATTTCTGAAAACATTTTCCCACAATGGCAGCTTTTAAAAATTGTTTTTTCCCTTTTAATTAAAGAAACAATTTTGTTCCTCTAGATGTCTGTAAATAGTCAACAGGATAAAAAGAAGAGGTGGGTGAGAGAGGAAAGGTGAAAACATAAACAGGGAGAGGGGAAAGGAGTGTAGAGACAGAAAATAACCCAGAGGTTTAAAGCATTAAGAAAAGGAAAACATAATACCATTTTTTGGAGAAATTTTCAAAACTAGGAAAATGTTGTTACTGTGTACATTAAATTATATTTTTTGAGTGAATGATCGTCCTTTAAAATGCCCGTTCTTAATTATTAAACATGGTAAAAAAGGAAAAGATAATGAAAGTTATAAATCTAGAGCAGATCCTTTTAAAGTATTACTATTTTTCTTACAGCATATTCTAGTAAAAATATTGATTATAGTTATAAATGAATAACATGCCTCTTTTTTCTGTATACATGCCACAATTATGACTTTTTAGTCATTCAGGTAGGACTTAACTTCAGTTAGTCTGAATTCATGATGGTTTGCCATGTACATAGTAAAACATTTTTAAATAAATGGCAAACTATAGATTAAGCATATGTATTTGGAACTATAGAAATCCTCAAGACAGTATCAACTACAGAGTTGTTTGTAAAGCAATTTCTGCATATCGAATTTTGCAATTTTATTTCTTGCTTTATAAAATCTGGCATGCTGCTTCTGAGAAAAACTGAATTCATAGAACTTTAAAATCACATTTAATGATACTGCCACCTTTATTAGTGGAACATGGAATTGCACATGGATATTTTTTCTGATATACTAACAATCAGCATTCAAATGACGTTATATGATCTATGGTTTAGCTGCAAATTTCTGAAGCTGTGTTTTTGTTTTTCCTGTGTGCCTAAATGGTACTACAAAATGTAGGCATACAAGTGAAAATCATTAGACCCTTTGCTGTAACAGGCATCTCATTTCACTGCCTTAGGCAATTGTCAGTGAAGAGTGGAGCCACTATTAGGAGAGGCAAATTTTTCTTTCTCTAAGTATCTCAGTGAAGTAAGTTCGAAGATGTGGTTTCTTTGCTCTCTGATGGAGATATTTCATTTTGCTTCTGTAAAATTAGACAACTTATTCCTGCTCACCAGGTCTTATATGGAGAGAGCATAAATTTTGCTCAGAACTTTAGAATATTTGTACAGTATAAAGCTGGTTCCTAGCTGACTTTCCTACTTTCAGTCTTGCCTCCTTCTTCCATTATTCTGCACAGTGGGGGCAGAGTAAGCTTTTAAAAATGGAAATGAGATCACATGATTAGAACATTTAAAAATTCTTCCGGTGAGTTCCCATTATATTCAGAATAAATTCCAAGTTCATCGCCATGGCCAACAAGTCCCCAGTTGATCTGCCACAGCATGTTCTCCCAGCTTCACTACACACCACTCACCATTTCTCACACTGAGCGTCTATCTTACCAAGCCTTTTTCTTCTTCCAAGCTGGAGCTGTTGTTTATCATTCTGCCTGGAATTATATTTTCCAAGTCTCACTTCAATATCACCTCCTCAGACAGACCTTCCCTGGTTAAATGTTGAAAGTGCTTTCTTCAGTTACTGTGTCCTCCGCTAATCATTTCCTCCAGTGGCACTCTTCACAGTCTGTAATTTCCTCGTTTTGAAATGTGTTTGTTTTACACTGTCTGCATCCCTCCACTCTATCACAAGAATAAAGCTCCATTACAGGAAGAACTTTGACTCTTCTGTTCATTATTAGATCCCTAGCATTGTGGTCCATATACAGTAGATGCTCAATGAGTAAATGAAGACATACATGTCTTCATTTACTTTATGAAAATGAAGGGCTGTCATTTCTTTATGAAATCATTGAATTTCCAAAAAGGCAGAATGATACAGGATAAGACTTCCTGAATATTGATTAGATCCTATAGACAGAGATCAGGAAAGGCAATTTCATATTTTTACTAAAATGATTTAAAAATATTTAACCCAAACTATTTGCCTAATTTATGGAAGCTTTTTTTTTTTTGCTGTGCTTAGTTCTTTTATCACATAGATGTGTGTATCTGTGAATTTTTTAAATGGCCATATTCTTGACTTCATAAGTGCAGGGGACTCGAAAAATTAGAAATAGAACTAATTTTACAACTGCAACTATTCATGTATAGTATGGCACCATGTAACTTTTACTTATTAGATTCAAAATCCAACCTTTTGCAGAGAGTATCATCAATGACCTTAATAAATAAATATTCCAGTGTTACCCAGATATTTCTGGCACCAGCTTCTTTCTGAGTGAGATTTTAGGGATGGAGGGACAAAACCAATAATAAATTAATTAAAATTTTAAAAAATAGTATTAAATGTTTTTTATTAGATATGGCAGGGTTTTGATGAACTGAGATTTCGATGAGTTGAAATCCAACCCCCAAAATCTCTGAACACCACCTCTTCCCAGACCTCACATTGTAGATATCTTTGTTTGGCTGGTCATCCTGGTCTGTATCCCTTATAATCAAGCCGTAATCCTAAGTATAACACTGTTTTAGTTCTGAATTGATTTAGTGAATTATCAACGTGAGGAGTCAAAGTAACCCCAATTTATATCTATTCACTCAGAAGTATGAGTGGCCTGGGGCCCCCAGAGTGAGACTGGTATCTGAAGTAAGGACAGTCTTGTGAAGGATTATGCCTTTGACTGTGGTGCTCATGCCACCCCCAGGTGGTTAGCATCAGAACTGTATCACAGCCCACTTAATTAGGGATGAAACAGAACAGTTGCCTGTTCCTTTAATATCATAAACCAAATCCAAATTTCCCAATTCCTTCATTCTTTATACCTGCAAGAAGTTCAGTGCCTTCTCCAATATTTCTGATGGCTTATAAAGAAGTACTTATGGTTCCTTATCTTTTCTCAATTTGAACTCATGCTTTCTAATTTTTATTCATTTATTTAACAAATTTACTAAGCACTTAATAATGACCAGGTACTGTACACGATCCTGATATTAGAGTTTATCAGTGCACAAGGCAGAAATGGTTCCTGTTACCATGGAGCTCACAGCCTGTTGGCATAGATCAACACACTTCAATGAACACATATTTGAATAATTAGAAATGCTCTTTGTCCTTCTTGTAATTGTTTTTATATTTTCTCAAAAATTCAAATCAATCATGGTTACAACTTTTCCCTTTTATTTTCCAATATGCCAATAATAGAGTTCTTCCATGTCTTACAGACTGTTATTATTTGCTTGGGGATAATACAAAGAAAATGCTTTGCAGGATTAAAAACAATCTAATCCAAATATGAGATATTACCATTTCTAGAATTTCTATACCATCATCATCACAGGAAGTACATTTTGGACCATCTTCCTCAAATCCCGACATGCTACCATGTTGCTGCTGTCTGCACTCTCCTTTCAAGAGTCCCTCTTTTCTCCTTATGAAACCTAAAAGTTCATGCTATTTTACTTTGAAGAACTCCCTTGTCTCAAACTCTTGCCTTCAGACAATGTGGATAACTGTGTACAGCCAACAGGTATATTAAAGTGTATTTTTACATAAAATTTCAGTCTTCTTTCTATTACAAGGCCCCAAATACAAAAATGTGTTCAGGGTGAAAAATAACATCATAGTACCAGGAATGTATTACAAATATTAATACTAGAAGCTTTATTTTCCTTTTAAAAAAAAAAAAAAACTTCTTCTTTTTTATCTAATTATTCTCTTTTCTTTCTTTTGTCCAACTTGAAGTATCTAAGATTGTTCAGGTTATGTTTAGGTTTAGTCTACATATTTATTAACAGAGAATCATGTGACATGTGAGCAAAGATTATGAATTTTATTAATCTTAGTTTTTGTCTTTGATTTAACATAGGTTATTTAAACATTTTATCTATTAATGCCTATATTTATTTCTCTATCTTTATATTGGGAGACTTCATGTATGTGTTTGTATATATATGTGTGTGTGTGTGTGTGTGTGTGTGTGTGTGTGTGTGTGTGTGTGGTGTGTGTGTGTGTGTGTGTGTGTGTGTGTGTGGGTGGGTGGGTGGATGTGTGTGTGCATACACATATTATTCTAGGAAAAGCTTGATATTGAAAAAGGAAACAGACAAGGTCTTAGCATAACATCACTTCATTGTTTTCCTCAGCTAGGTATTGGTTACTTCTATATGCAAAATTATTTAAACGATCTTTTTTTAATGAGCACTCAAATGCATGATTTGAATTTTTTGAGAAATAAATTATTGTTTGCTCTAGTTGACTAATTAATTTTCTGTAATGTAGACATAGCTATTGGCTTAATATTCCTTCTACCAAGTACACTTCCTATTGAGATGACGTCAAAGGACTTTGCAGTGTGGACAGACCCATAAATCTACCTAGTTTCAAACTGAGATGAAGATCTCCAAACTCAAATTCGGTATAGGTCATGAACAGTGCAATGAATCACATTCTCCAAAGGCATTTGACTGGACTGCAAATTATTTCCATGTTTTGTAGATGCAGGCAGACTGTATAAGGAAACTTTGTCCCTTTTGCATATAATCCCTGGGAGATGATGTATGGCCATCCTGAGCACATGTAGCATGTAGCATACTGGATCCTGACTTTAGTATATCTCCTGGACTACAATAAGTCCACTTTTGTCTTATCTGTGTTAAAAACTATATTCAATTTTCAAGAAGTATTTTAAAGTGCCTACTATGTGCCAGAGACTTCAATAGGAGGGCTAAGAGGAAAAAAATCATCATTGACTTTTTTGAAAACAATAAGTAACAGAGGTAAAAACTCAAGCAGTAGTGCTGTATTTGGGAATTCTCATCTCTTTTGTTGAAAATGACTGAATGGATGGCAGCCTCATTGCAGTTCTCCAGTGTGATGCTTTAGCAAAGTTGGTTGACAGGCACTGCTTAACTTTTATAATACAAAGCAAACAACGATTTTTAAAGAATCAGTCTTCTAGTTGTAAAGAAATCACAGAGCTTATAGAGGGAGAGAGGCAGGCTTGACATTGGATAATCAGCTGTAGTGCCAAAAAATGAAATACTAATGTAGACCAAAATAAACCACTATAAAATCTGCCTGTCAGAATAGGAGTTATGTTTGTGCTCTGTAGATATAGAGTTAGTCTTTGAATATTTTTCTCCTACACAGACTCCCACAACAGCTGTGGGAGATAGTACCCAGTAAATTTGATGCTGGAATGAGACCATCAAATATTTCCAAAAGAGTTTTTATTTACTAATGTTAAATTATAGCTATATAGGACTTTCTTGTTCATGTACAAATAGGGACAAGATATCATTTTCCCACCATTCTCTTTCCATTTATGTACTGTGGATGCACTTTAAGGCAGAGAATCTTTAAGTGGGAGACCAAGTCTTACTGACATTAGTATGTAATTGTTTACCATTCACAAAATGGATGATGAAAAACATTAGTCCACTATTAAATTTATGTAAAATTAATTTTTATTTATTTCCACAAAATCAATTAATGGAAAACGGAAGATTAGAAAATACATTTTTCAGCTTTTCTGAAGGCAATCAAAAATCAGGGGTAAATCCCATCCTCCTTTGTGTCCTTTCTCTGAGGTGAAGGTCCCCTGAGGCATCTGCAACTCATAACATCAATAAGGGTATCCAAACTTTACCTGCACGATGGCCACTTATGTACCTAACCCTGAATTGTACCCCACATCTTTAAAATAAAAATAATACATACATATATACAATGTGGAAAGCTCAGAATAATTGATTTCTAATTTTAATTTTGTTTGAGCCCTTAGCTAGCTGGGTTACCTTGAATAAAGTCTTGAACATGTCTGGACTTCAAATTTTTACTTACTAATAAAGGGGTTCAGTATGTTGTTTTCAACTGGACCTTAGGGTGTCCAACATGTATTTTCATAAAGGTCTAAGGACATGAGCCAGAAGGCAGCATTCACCCATTCCTACCCCAACCAAAGCAACTCTTCTCTCAGACTCATTTATCCTGACTCTCAAATAAGATTTTGATTGACAAGTTATTTCTTTTTGACACTAACAAACAATTATAATAGCACTGACTGGAACGATATTTTTCTCCCAGTCACTCTTTCTGGTCTCTAGCTCCTTTATCCACTTTGAGCTCCCAATTCTCAAGCATTTCATCTTGCCTTCCTTTCTAGTAAAAAACTAAAGCTTGGTAAAATTTAGCAAGTAGGTGGGTTTCCCTTAAGACGTGATCCAGATTTCACTTGCGTAGGAAGTCATGAAAAGCTGTCCAACTCTTGGAAAAGAATCATTAAATGCAGCAAGATAGCTTTAGAGATTTTATAGTGGCTTATTTTAGCCTACATTAGTAATTCATTTTTTTTGGCATATCAGCCCCCACTAATGTCAAGTTGTGCTCTGGGACTTGTGCAAAATAGATCACACTTAAGCATATTTTCCAGCTTTTGTAGCAATATAGAATATTTATGTTGGTTTGTGTCCAGTCATATACACAACTGAAAAAAATATCTTTTTCTGCCTTATATACTATTAACTATCTGCCCCCTGACAGATACAGAGTTCGTTTTTCAGCTCCATCTCCTTCCAGCTTTCTAAGACCTATGCCAGTGATAGTTATATATCATTGATGTAATGTCTCATGCCATTGGGGGGTTCCTGATTTTCTTTTTTCTGCACAGATGGCTCCGTTTGCTTTCAGTGTGAACATGAATTGATACTTTGAATTATTTCATGTATTTTATTTTGCTATCCTCTGATCACAGATAACCTTTAACTTGGCTTCTTTATTAATTCCTTGGATTACTTCATTTCCATGTAGATGACACTCAGATCTACACTCTACTCCCGACTTCTTGGCTAATAGGTTCTAACCGCCTATTTCCATCTGGCTCCAGGACACATAGATTTTAAACAACACTTCAAATTCGCCTGCCTCCAGCTAAATTCATTCATCCTCATTCCTCAGCTTCACACCACTTCTTTTTTTTCTCCCTCAGTCTGTTTAAATCTGTCAGTGGTGCCATAGGTTTTCAAAGATCCTTTGCTCCTAGGAAAGCATTTTTTAGATTTTTTTTCTCTAAAAGCTATTGTGTCTCTTATTCAGATTTAATAAAGTAAACAAATAAATATGCTAGAACAACATCACCAACTGAAACAATGATAGGAATCTTCTTTTCTGCTAATATTTATTTTCTTCCTTGCTTTCTTCCATATCCTGTGGATTGAAGGAAAAGTTGGAACCTACTGCCTTAAAAATCCAAATTGACTGCTGTTTCCCTGTACCTTCTTCTTCTAATTTGTCACCATGTTTTATTTTGTTTTTCTCTACAGACTCTGGAGGGTTGTGTGTTTGTTTTTATCTTTTTAATTACCTTTTACATCCTTATCCTATTGGTTCTTATTGGTAGCTCTATTTTCCAGATTCCTGTAGCTCTTCATTTATACTATACAACTGATCACCTAGTTTTTTTCAAATTAGATTTCAAATGGATTAATTTTGTCTTCAAGACAATAAGTATTTTAAGGACTTATTTTCCCTTCATCCATCCATCCATTTAGATTATTTATTGAGATTACCATAAACCAGGCACGGTGTTAAGCACTAGAAATATAATGTAGCTAAATCAAATAAGGTTCCTGCTTCCATGGCAATAGTCTGGGTTCCCCAAATATAACAAACCTTGTATTTGGAGCATAAAGAATATACCTTTAATGCTTACCAATGAGTTGAAAGGAAACTCTGTAAATGTCTTTCTATTTTTCTAAAATGAAATCTTTCTATTTTATTTCCATAAACCTCTCTGTTAGGATCAATTAAGTCTAAGGTAACGGTTCTCAACTAGTTTATTTTATTGGCTTCTGCTTCATTCTCACTCCCACCCCCAGTCACATTTGGTCATGTCTAGAGGCAATTCTTTTTTTTTTTTTTTTTGAGTTGGAGTCTCACTCTGTCACCCAGACTGGAGTGCAGTGGCCGCTCCCGGGCCACCGCAGCCTCCACCTGCTGGGCTCCGGCGATCCTTCCGCCTCAGCCTTCCAAGTAGCCGGAATTACAGGCATGCGTACCATGCCCGGGTGATTTTTTGATTTATTGTAGAGATGAGGTCTCGCTGCCTAGGTGGGTCTCGAACCCGCGGTCTCAGGCAATCCACTCACCTCAGCCTCCCAAAGGCGCGGGATTACAGGCTGAGCCACCGAGCCCGGCAGAGGCAATTCTTGTTTCAGTTGGAACTGGGAAGAGGGGAGTTACTGTCATGTAGTGGGGGTAGAGGCAGGAATATTATTTAACAACCTGCAGGATAGACTTCTACAATAAAAAAGTTATTCATCTGAAAATGTCAATAGTGCTGAGATTAAAAACCCTGGTCTAAGATACTGAGTTCACATGAATTTATTGTGTTAAACCAACTACGTTAGTTGTTCCATGTGTCATGTGTTCTTAATTTTTATTTTTAGCTAAAATTATAAAATAGTTTTAAAAATTCCATTCTTTGAGTTTCTTTACTCTTAAATCTAGGCACTACTGAAATTATTACCCATGAAGCATAAAAAAAATAACAGATTCTTTTGGATGTAGGGTGTTCAGGCTGAGAATAATAGAACCCTGACAAAACTAGACTAAACAATAAAAGGATGTAACTTTTCTGGCCTTACTTTAATCAGCACACAAAGTATGTTGGTTCCACTTTGGGGCAATTTAGTAGATTCATGTTGAAATCAAAGATTTAGGATCTTTCTATTGTTCTGCTCCTCCATGTTCATCATGTCAACTTTATTCTCAGAGAACTCTTCTTTTAACTGAAATATGCCTGACATGGTTCCTAGTAATTTTTACCTCTATGTAGATGAAAAATACTCAGTGGAAGAAGTGGGACTGTTTCCTTCTGTGAATATTTATTTAAGAACCAAAAAAAAAATTCTCAAAAGATCTGTCTTGGGGCATTGTCTAGAAATGAGTCACATACCCATCCCTAGCTAATCTTGGGCAAAGGACTGTGATTTTCTTAAACTAATTAGAATTTTTTTTTTTTGAGATGGAGTCTCACTCTGTCGCCCAGACTGGAGTGCAGTGGCTGCTCCCGGTCACCGCAGCCTCGACCTGCTGGGCTCCGGCGGTCCTTCCGCCTCAGCCTTCCAAGTAACCGGAATTACAGGCATGCGCTACCACGCCCGGCTGATTTTTTGATTTATTGTAGAGATGAGGTCTCGCTGCCCAGGCGGGTCTCGAACCCGCGGGCTCAGGCAATCCACTCACCTCAGCCTCCCAAAGGCGCGGGATTACAGGCTGAGCCACCGAGCCCTGCGACTAATTAGAATTTATACATGGGTTACATGGGAGATGTGTGGACATTTGAACAAGATTGCAGCCCTGCCAGAAAAGGAGGGAGGATAAAGCTGTTGGGAAAGAAGTTACATACGGGCACCCATTTTACAGGTGAGACACACCGTTGAAGCCCTGACCACTTCTTGTTGTCATAAGTCCCATTGCCCTTAGCAGTTTGACCTCATTCCAATGCAATAATTGCCTTCTGTTCCCCTATAAATTTCTACAGCTTAATGTAAAGAAATTACTTTTTTTCCTTCTTAAAATGCATACGAACAGAATATCTTTCTACCCTGGATGTGACAAACAGGGCTGACACAAGGGCGAGGTGAATAAAGTGCTTTGGTTACAAAATTTAAAGAGGCACACTCAGACTTTAATAGTGCCTACACTTTTGTGTCCTACCCACCTCATTTGATTCACCCTAGTTCAGCCCTGCTGACTGTGCTTTTATATGAGCCTTAATTTGTAGTATAGAGAGTTTTTAAATATTTGAGACTAGTCTTGAGACAATGTCATTCATCCTGCAATTGAATTTTTTTCTTCATGAAATAGCATTAAGATACCTTCCAAGCTTTTGGAAGGACAATCCTGGCCATTATTGTATAAGAAAATATGACAACAGTTTTTTGAGCCAGCAAAACTTGGTTACAAAATGATTTTAAAAATACTTTTCTCTTGAAGTCCTGACATGATCAGCACTGGGCGTGACCGAAAGATAGAATGAAGAACATGAATGAATGACTGTTTCCTTAGCAACAAGAACCATATGCTTCCTCTAAAACAAGAAACCAAAATAAACTGTTCGCCTCCATCTTTCTTTCCACTAGTTCAGTGGTTTAACATTTTACTATTTATTCAACCAATACTATTAAAATTTTATTATTTATTCAAGCAGTATTTATTGAAGATGTACCATATGCAAGGCACTTGTTACATTTTAAACATTTAGCTAGGGCTTCTTTTACTTATTATTCATTCAGCTACATTATTAGATTTGTAGGCAACTCTATAATGCAGGTATTTACTAAAAACAATGAATCTCTACTCTGGCTACATATAACAATCACCTAAGCAGCTTTTAAAAAGCAAATATGCTTGGGCTCCAACATAAGATAATTTGGTAGCTCTCACTCAGCATCGGTATTTTTTAAAGCCCCCTCCCCCACCCCGCCCCCATGATTGTAATGTGCAGCTAGGAGTGAGAATCACTGCCCTGAGAAAATTTATGGCATTGATAAATCAGCTAAACAATTTGAATTACATCAGTTGGAGATTAGAGTTTATAGAAAATTTCAGAGCATGTAGTTCAAATTTATTCCTGATTTACTGTTTTTCAGGACAAGGTTTTCAACAAACTAATAAATCAGGGTGCACCAATTAGTCAATCTCTAAGTTTACCTTGGGTTTGGGGTAGAAAAAGACGACTGCAACAGATGCCGGCCCCACCCAAAAATCTGCTACCCCACAGACTTCAGGAACTGTCTAGGAAAACAACAAATCCAGAAGCTCTGACTTTAGCTATGTTCCAATTGGAAATGCACCCCAGATGCCTCAGAGAAGAGTTGGCCTGGGTCTGCTGTCTGACTTCTAAGGCTAAGACTTACAAAACTGCCTGACCTGCCCAAGGTCATGTTCCAGAAAGTTTAAGAGTTTGGGGAAAACTTGGTCTTTCCGTACTAATCCAGAGTGTGGGCCATGCATTGAATGGAGACCGATAAGACTCTTAATTCTCAAGCAATTGTTGTTGTTTTAATACTTGTAAGTTAATAAGAGACAAAAATTATCTTTTACAGTTCAGATGCCCAAATGTTAGGAAGCTAATCTTTATTGGGAAGACTTTTTACAGTCATTCATTCATTTATTTTCTTTTCACCAGAGTTTCATAGAAAGTCTACTATGGGCCGGGGCCATGGTAAGTGATGAGGTTACAAATTTGAATGAATAGTGTGTTGTTTTTGCTCACAAGCACCACACAATCTAGGTAGGGAAGCATACAGGTATACAGTTTGATGCATGTGTGAAAGAGGTAAGTTAGGGGGCTATGAAATTCCAGGAAATTACACATTAACCAGCACTGGAGGATGGAATTGGAAAATAACAACTCAGTTAAAGCTTAAAAAAAAAAGCAGTAAGTAGGAGAGATAATATACTAATTTAATTCAATCTACTATTAGAAGGTAAGCTACTAAAAAGCATAGTAGATGAAAAACAAAGGAATGTTATGGATGGATGGAGAGCATTTTGAATTTACCTAGCCCAACACATATTTATTAAGCTTATAGTATTGAGAACCAAATGAGCAAAAAGATAAAAACAATTGATTTAGGGACTTAGTCCCTATTTTTCTTCACTCAGCTTGCATTTAGTGGAAACGGCACTTAAAAAGTGACAATGATAATAATTAAAATAATAACAATAAAAACAACTTTTAGGTGCTCTAAAAACTTTATACCAAATTATGGTTTATGAGATAACAACATTGGCCTCACCTAGAAACTTTTAGAAGTGCAAGTCCCATTCCATACTTATTAAATCAGATTCTGCATTTTTAGAAGGTTCCCAAGAGAAGTGTGTGCAAACTCAAGTTTGAGAGAAAACAATCTGCAAAATGCCACATACCACACATAGTTTACCTTAAAATTACACAACAGGCTTCCAAAGGAGTTACCAATTTGCACCCACCTTTGTTATCTGACTATTTTGAAGCTTAACTCGGTAAGAAATGTGACCAAGTAGCACAGGTAGTAAAGTGGTAGAGGTGTTTGACTCATAGCATGTTGACTTTCAATTTTGTGTTCTATTTGTCTATGAATAAAATACTCTTAAAAGGTTGACCAGACCAGCAACATCTTGATAGCTGGTTTGGATTAATTTTATAACTATCAAAGGTCAGAAGTAAGTCATCTCTCTCTTCAATGACCACAGCTGTTCATCTGCATGGTCTTACTAAGTTATACTGGACTTTAAAGACTATGGAGATGTATCAAAGGCTCCATGAGCCTTGTGAACAGTGATGTGTCCATTTGTTTCTGCACCAGAGTCTCACTATGGGTTTTGAGAGGTAATTCTCTGCTAAATCATCCCCGATGATCAAAATTCTATGGTAGATTTCATGTACTATGGGAATTCTTGGGTACTGCTGGGCCTGTCCTATTTAATACCTGAAGAATAGTTTATCTTTCTTTCTTCAGTTTGTTGAGTTAGTCCCAGATAATAAGCAACATCTGAAATGGCCACTGAAAATTCTATCAGCTGCTGGAATAGAGGTGGAGGAAGGAGGAAACTACCACGTGGCAAAGGAAACACACACACACACACACAATTTCAAGCAATTCCTCAGCTAGTTTCAATCAGTTGGGTAATAAATTCTTCCAGCTAAAATCAAGACAAAATGGTTTTCAAAAATGTCTTTTCAGTCCATGTTTACAACCTTAAAATTTAGTTTTCCTGAGGTCTTTTCAAATTCAAGAGGTGACATGCGGGAAAAATATGTCAAATTCATTTGTTTGCTTTTAAAAAGACAAGACAGCTCTCACCCAGTCTGGGTGATTTTTTTCAAGTTTGTTTCTAATGGCAACTTAAAAGAAAGATGACTGTAATCAAGGAAGAGACATGGCAAAATTATATCGTGAAATAACATGTTTTATCCCTTGGAGGCTTGGAGGAAGTTAGGCTGAATATCTAAATAATTGCTTTCAAGGCTACACCATCCCATTGTACACATTAACCATGTAGAGGGACTTTTTCTATTATAATCACAGTCCCCTGTAGTTAATATCTCTCTCTTCCATCTGGGTTTGCTAGTAACATTGATAAAGATGTAGCTGAATATTTCCTTTAACAGAAAGACTCAAAAAGGTTTGATTTGCAGGGTATTCCACTGGTACCAGATTTTATTAAATTGCTTTACTTCTTCAGGGTTAAAAGAGACCACTTGCATTTTCTAATATGGGGATATTTCATAGGTGGTTGATAAAGCAATTCATTACATTAAATTTTTTTCTGTGTTTTTTTTTTTTTTAACAACGGAACTAATATGAGAATGGCTATCAAGATTATCAAGTCCTCAGACAGGTGATCTGCTGGGAAAATCATGAAAAGTGTGGAATTTTAGAATTTTTACTTCTCTTTTGTGTGGTCAAATATAATTAACAGTGTTCAAAAGGATATATGGCTGGTATACAAGTATGGCAAACTGGGCAAATTTGTGCCAACCTAAATAGATTGTAGTGGCTGTGCTGAGTTGTGATGATGATTTTAAACTATTTTAGAACTCTGAGGAAAACTATTTCAGAACTCTGAGGATAAGAGCTCAGGGATCAATTAGTGATCTCTGCCATAGGCAACTGGGGTTAGGGTTGGAGTAGGAGTGGTTATCCACATGCTAGACTATTTGCCGTATCTGACCTAGGCTCTTGTTCCTCATAGGACCACTGAGCACTATATATACTTTCACTTTTCTAAAAAGCTTTTGCATTATTATCCGAATCATGCTCTTCTCACTCTTTGCATCAATAAGTTAGGAAGCCATCAGTAACTTAGCAAGAAATAAGTTGATGGAATCTGTGTAGTGAAATAAGAATTATTTATTTTACTGAGCTTATACCTAGGAGAGTTTGGAAAGGTTTTTATGTACCTATCATTATACATAAATCCTAAATATCTATCATTTTTCATGGAAAAGAAAAATTTATTTGAAGAAATTCAAATAAGTCCGTTGGATGATACAACTGAAATGAAATCTTCTTTTCTCACAGCATCACAACCAATTTTGGTAGAAATGCAGCAACCAGGGATACAAATTATCAACTGATGTGGGTCAGGCAACTAGCTGGCCATGAAAAGAGATTTTTAGCTGCATCCAAAAAGCAAAGTCTACAAGTGACCCCAGAGAGAACAAAGTAAGTAGTGTCTACCAGAGGACTGACAGGGGTGATGGGGTAGGATGGGGTAGGTAGGGTAGGGAAGGTGTTGGCTAATGGTTAGAATTCAGGAGCAGGGACAGTTTTTTCAAATCCTATGACTCTTCAAGACTTTGATTTCTACCTTTTAGGCCTCTACTATCAGTTTCCTTGCCATTTGTGGCCAACCACTAAGGTAAAGCTAAATGTTTTAGATTTTGGTTATAGTTGTATACCACCTCAGGGAACACATGTCTGTAATAGTTAAAGTAGTGTTAACTGATATAAAAAATAACCATATCTCAGTGAATTTATTCAAGATTTTTTTCTCATTCAGTTAAAATTCAAATTGGCAATGGAACGATGTTACAAATCTTTTCTGTCCACGTTCCATTATTCGAAATTCAGACTCATGGCCATACCCCAAACAAGTAAGGCTGGGATACATACATAGTCTAGCTGTGTGACTAGAAGGAAAGAAATCAGGTTGTGCCAGTCTAGCTAGTCTGTGCCACAGAGGTGTAGTCGGTTTGCTCTAACCAGCTAACATATATATGCAGAGGATGCAAAAACTGCATACACATTTTAAGAAGGGAAAAAAATATACTAAAATTGTAGGTGAATACAAGTCATGTTTGGCTTCTGCAGTTACAAGAGGTGTTAACTCTTGGACATGAAGACTCTTATCTTAATATCATGCCAAAGAATTAACAGGCGATTCCTGAGTATCCAAATGCAATCTCGACTACAGTTTGCCTGAGGGATATCAGGTCTAGTCAGGAGCAATAGAAATGTAGCAAAAATGTTAATTAGAATTGAAACACTTTTTAAACCTATTTCCTCCCCCCATTATGTATTCCTCTTTCTCCTTCCATTTCTCTTCCTTTTATGCTTTCTCCTATCATATACCAGAAACAAACCCTTGAGGAACGCTGTTTGTTTCCAGGTGGCATAACTTTGGAATATCCTGAGAACAAAATGCAGAAAACCTGGCACTGTGACCACAACTCTTATTTTGACAGAACCACATACATGGATGTGACTTGGAATGGATCCAACATATAGCAAACCAAATAGTTTCATAATTCTCCATTTGAATCAGCTCAGTTCCTCCAGCATATTATAGAATGTGCCATGTCCTGATGGAAGCTAATAGATGACTCCGAGCATCCCAGGACTGTATTTGTCATAGTCCACAGGATTCAGAAGAGTAAGATTTACTTTAATAATGTAGTAAGTAAAGCACTGGTTGATTACACTTCTGACTATCAGTTATAGGACAAATCAGTTCTGAATTGACATCACACTGTCGGTATGAATGAGCTCATAAGATATGTAAATACAGCACTTAATACTTTTTGTGAATATATTATTACTTAGGAATGTTCATAATGTTTTCTAGCAATTGATTTTGTCATTCTTTGGGATATTTATTTATTGAGAGATTGAAAACTGGATTCTTTTTTAGTTGACATCTAGGACTATATGCAGGCCCTAGAGTTGTTTTAAAAATGACCTTGAACCTCCAATCCCTGACCAAAATTGAAGTGAGTGTACACTGGAGATTTATAAGATACAGAATAGGCTTACTTTATTTAAAAACCATTTTTAATAGTTTGCTTTTGGAAAGTAAAACCTAAAACATCTTGTCAAATACTTCTATGATGAATATTAAAAATACATTTGTATTTCAGGGTAGATTTAAACCGTATGTTCTTTTTTGCTTCCATTTAGCACATTAAACTACTATTTTTCAAGAGACAATCAATATCCAGAAAACTACAAAAGCACCCTCTTAAAAATAGTTTCCTATGTTTCTTCTTTTAGCATAAGCTGACACTCCCCCTCCCCACCAACCTGCCATCATTGAGCACACCTGGAAGGGTTTATACTTAACCAAAACTTTGAATTTATAAAACTGACATCATTTCTAGACTTGGCAAGTTTTTATTTGTTTGACTGAGAAGTGAGTTAGAAGTTAGAATACTGCCTTAAATTTCTTTTGGCCAGTTTTCTTCTGGGTTTTTCCAGTGATTTAACACTTAGAAGATTAGATATCAAGCAGCATTTATTTAAGTATTTTAAAACTGTGCCAAAATAAAAGCTAATCATTTTGTAATCATTTAGTAATCAGTATGCACAGAAGAGAAGAAGCAGCAGTAAAGCAGTTGCTGCATGTTTGCTGACAAAATATTTAATCCAAACATTTAATTTCAATCTGCCACTGTTCTCAGTCAGTATAATTACTTTAAGCAAATACCACGTTCGAAAAAATGGTCCCAGCCACTGAAATGTAAATAATACAATATAATCACCATTACACTCAAATTCATATACTATAATTTATTTGGACAAATTTCATAAACATGGGTGTAATAATGTTTAAATTATTATAAACATGTGGATATAGGCCATACTTATAGGAGCTGTTTTATTCTCTCTTGTTGGCTGCATACACCAGAAATAAAGAGTTACTGAACAAGGGCTGGAGATTGTGGCTCACACTGGTAATCCCAGCACTTCAGGAAGGTAAGATGGGAGGATCACTTGAAGTCAGGAATTCAAGACCAGTCTGGGCAACTAAAGAGAACCCCATCTCTACAAGCAAAAAAAAAAAAAAAGAATTACTGGACAAGAAAAACCACATGAATCTTCTTAAAATATTAACAGGGATAAACAAAATTAGTTTTTTTTGTCATTATGTCAAATAAAGTATATAATCTATAAGAATTAGCAAAAGTATTTATCCAATATGCATATGGAAAATATGTTAAATGTGGTATGTTAAATATAATAAATACATTCAAAATTAAAGAGTCTACAAATATAATAAATTGTTTTAAAACAGACATAGTCTCTCTCAAAAAAAATCACCATCAAAAAAAGCATGAACTGATTTTTAAGAATAAGAATCAATGTAAATATGACAGTATGAAAAATAGATGAACTATCCTAGAGCAGGACCTTTATTTTTTTTATCTTGGTGTCCTCAGTATTTACAGAATGCTTGAATCTTAGATAATGAAGTTACAAGACATACTCATTATGGTACCCAGTCTGCCCTCTCAGCCATCCTTGCTGTATCTGTCTTACGCACCATCCCCACTCAGGCAAACTATTTGAGAATTCTTTGTGAAGAGGAGGTCAACAATTGGACAAGGGTGGCAAAGCTCTATTTATTAGGCCATTCAACAACACATGTGGCAGTCGAATAAATAGAGCTTTTTACATAGAGCTCTAAACCAATCAGATAAGATTCCTCTAAACTTAACTAAAATAATAATTGATAAATATTTGTTTAATTAATATAGCATATTTTAAAGATCTAATTAAAACTAAAACTATTAAATTATTCTTATTTTGATATCTGAGATTTGTTTCAAAATAATGCTAATAATCAACCAAGTAATTCAGATGAAGCAAGATTGGGCATTTGTTGTTAAATCTTTTTTTTTGAGTTGGAGTCTCACTCCATTGCCCAGATTGGAGTGCAGCAGCATGCTCACAGCCACCCCAATGTCAACCTGCTGGGCTCAGGCGATCCTTCCACCTCAGCTTTCCAAGTAGCCGGAACTACAGGCACTCGCTACCATGCCCAGCTAATTTTTTGATTTATTGTAGAGATGAGGTCTCGCCAAGGTGCCTGGGCTGTTCTTGAATCTGTGGACTCAGGCAACCCCCTCACCTTGGCCTCCCAAAGTGCTGGGATTACAGGCTTGAGCCACTGCACTCGGCCTGTTATTAATTCTTAAAGCGTGGTGGGTTTATAAGAATTTATTTAGCTATTCCCTCTATTTTATACATTTTAAATAATTTTCCATAGTAAAAAAAATAAAAACTTATTCTTATGCCTAGTATCAGCCTTAGGCCCCAGCAATGTAGGGGTCCTTCTCTATAATCCATTGAGTATCTGTTGGTATAGCATTCCAATATCTCCCAATATTACCTCTGCTTTTGTGCTTCCTTTTATCAGTTTGTGGAGCTAAGAGGACTGGATCAATGCTTTCAGCTGTCTATAACAAAATACCTAACTAGATGTTTACTGTATGTACAGTCAAGTTCTTTATTTATCTCAAAATGGAATAACCAGAGAAAGATATTTCTAGAGGCAAACACCATGAAAGACATCTTACTGTCTTTGTGCTTTATCATCTCAGTGATACCTAGTAAAAATTTAGACCTCATAAATTAAACTTGTATCAGCCTCCCAAGATGACAGTCAAAATTCCTGTCATCACAGTGGACAACATCAGATAAAAAAAGAATGATATTTTCCCTATGTTTCTCTTTTCTCTAAACTCTTTCCCATAAGACCACAGCAAAAATTCCACAATGTCACATTGTCCAGTGACTAGACACAAGAGAGACTGAAAAATTAGTATTTGCCATTTTCAGCTTATACAATCAAAGGTTGTACAGCAGATAACATGGTGGAACTGCATTCACACTAGATCTTAGTGAATGGCCCTAACATGGCATCTATATCAGTTCTTACAGTCACAATAATGCTGG
Organism: Carlito syrichta; assembly: GCF_000164805.1. Classification (NCBI taxonomy): domain Eukaryota; kingdom Metazoa; phylum Chordata; class Mammalia; order Primates; family Tarsiidae; genus Carlito; species Carlito syrichta. Next base: position 308,518 of record NW_007190932.1, read on the forward strand.
CAAAAAAACAGCCACAAAACCTCAGCTGTAGCCAATAGACTTGTCAAAGTACAGTTCTACAGGGCTCAATTCATAAACGGTAGACTTGACTGATGTCATTTGACCTCATTCATTCATGGTTTCATGGTTAGCTGCTGATGAACAAGTTAATTTGGCTGCTCTTGACTGGGCTGCTCTTGACTGGGCTGCTCACATGGCTAGTTTGGCTAAAAAACATTGACTCATTCTTCAGGTATGATCAAGTGTTACTTTTTAACAAAATCTTGTCTGACATTCTTTGTTTTTTTTGAGTTGGAGTCTCACTCTGTCACTCAGACTGGAGTGACTGGAGTGCAGTGGCCGCTCCTGGCCACCACAGCCTCGACCTGCTGGGCTCCGGTGATCCTTCCGCCTCAGCCTTCCAAGTATCCGGAATTACAGGCATGCACTACCACACCCGGCTGATTTTCTGATTTGTAGTAGAGATGAGGTCTTGCTGCCCAGGTGGATCTTGAACCCGCGGGCTCAGGCAATCCACTCACCTCAGCCTCCCAAAGGCGCGGGATTACAGGCTGAGCCACAGAGCCCGGCATCTGACATTCTTTATTAGAACCAATCTAATGTCAGTTATCATTGTAATGTAAACAATCCCTTTGTAGAATGGTCCTAATGAAAGGTCTTTATTAACTTTTGTGCCCTTTTAAATAAATTTTATATTTTGAAATAATTGTAAAAATACTGAGGAGTTGTAAAGATAGTGCAGAGAGTTCCCATGTATTCTATACGTAGCTTCCTCTAATGGTAACATTTTATGTGACACATTTATGAAAACTAAAAAATTAACATTGGTATTATACTGTTAACTAATATACAGACTTTATTTCATCAGTTTTTCCAGATTTAACTGGTTTTCTATCATGCACTTTTCTGTTTCAGGACCCAATGCAGGACATCATGATGCATTTACTTGCCAAGTCTTTTTAGTCTTCTCTAATTTGTGAAATTTTCATTACCTTTTCTTATACTTCATGGCAATGTCAATTTTTGAGATTTCTGGCCAGGTATTTTGTAGAATGTTCTTCAGTATAGATTTGTTTAATATTTTCTCAAGAGCAGACCAGGATTATGAATTCTAAGAAAGAATATCACAGATATTTTATTGTATTTTTAGAGACAGGGTCTCACTCTGTTGCTCAGGCTGGAGTGCAGTTGCCTAGTTATAGCACTGCGGCCTTGAATTCTTGAGTTCAAACAACTCTCCTACTCACATTTCCAAAGTAGCTAGGATTATAGGCACAAGTCATCATTCCAAGACTAATTATTTTTAATTTTTATAGGGACAAGTTCTCACTGTGTTGCCCAGGCTGGTCTCAAATTTCTTTCTGGCTTCAAGTGATCCAACTGCTTCAGCTTCCCTAAACCCTGGGATTATAGGCATGAGCCACTGTACATGGCCTGCGATGTACTTTTATTGCATCATATCAGGGGATACATGCTATCATTATGACTAATTACTGGTGATGCTAACTTTTATCACTTAGATAATAATACACTGCTAAGTGTTTTCATTGTAGTTATCACTTTTCTTGTCCCATACTCCATTAGTTAGAATTGATCCACTAGGTCCAGCCCACATTCAAGTGGAAAGGAACTAAGATCCATCCCTTGGAGGGACAGGTATCCACAGATATGTAAACATATGTTAAAACCCCCACAGTAAATAAATAAATATTTTGGGGAGATGCTTTATGGCTATGCAAAGTTTCTCCTTATAGTTGTTCCCACTAATTTTAGCATTTATCCATGGATCTTGCCTGCAACAGTTATTAATCTGATGATCTCATGGTGATTTATTGTTTTTACTTTGTTCGTTTTCTCTGTATTTATTATGTTATATTCTTCTTTTTAATAAGGAAGAATTGTCCTTTCTTTCACTTATTTATTCACTCATTTGTATTCACATGGGTCCGTGAATATTCATTTTATTCATTGAATAATAATTCAGTTTATTGTGCAAATTATTTCAGATTTGGCCAGTGGGAACACTTCCAAGTAGGCCCCTGTGTCATTATCACAACCCTTCTATCCACCCAGACCATCATTTAAAAAAATATTTTCTGTATAGCTTTATATTGTGATTTTTTAAAAACTTAGTTGTTTGCATAATATATGCAATTGCATGATATAAAATATAAATATATGTGGAGATTAATAATTTTATTTTCTTCTTTCAAATTTTTAAACCTCTGTTTTTTTTCTCATGCTTAATTGTATTGGCTAGTATCTCCAGTATCATTTTAAAAAATAGTGGGAGTAATGACCATTTTTTTCATTTTCTTCTGAACTTAGTAAAAATGGTTTTGTTCTTTCCCCATGTACACACAATTCTGTTGTTCAACTGATATACATTCATCAATCATGTTATGTTCATATTTATCTATTCTCATTTGATTGTTTTGTTATGAAGTTGTTGAATTTTATAAAATTCATTTTCAGCATCTTTTTATGATATTCTTCATATGTCTATTATTATTTTTCATCAAATTATAAGAAGTTTTGACTTACACTTTCTTCATCTTAGCATAATATGTGAAATAAATATTTTCATACAATTTAGTCACAACCACCAGCAAGTAATATAAAGTGGTTATAAAACTTTAAGCCATTGATCAAAAAGAAGATAATATTTCTATGATGTTAGCATATGAATAATGAATTCAAAAACTGATCAAATAGACTGTATGATGAATGTCTTGCATTCCTTTAAGCAACTTATTTTAATATAATGCATCTTTATAGAATTGCTGGATTCTGTTTGCTATTATTTTATTTAGTGGTCATTTGGAGATATATGTGTGTGAGTGTGTGTGTGTGTGTGTGTGTGTGTGTGTGTGTGTGTATTAGTATCTCCAGTGGCAAGTGACTTTGGCATGTAGCTATATTTTGGGAGAAAATATTTATTTTTGTCTGGTTTAAATACCAATGCTCTGTTCATTTAATTTAAAACAAATCATTCTTTTCTGGTGTATGCTTTTGAACAATTTATTGCCAAATAATCTGCATTTCAAAATTCTAGTAGAATTTCCCTATAAAATTATTTAGGCAGTTCTTTTTTTTTAAATTAGAGAATATAGCTTATTTAGAAAGTAAATTGGAGAGAGAGAGAGAGATAAAGAGGGGGTTCCCCTCTCCAAGGGAGTGGAGGGGGCCAAAGCTTAAGAAAACATGGCCTGGCTATAACTCAAAGAACACATGGCCACATCATCACTTAGCAAGGCAATGGCTAGACAGTTCTTCATGGAATGACTTTGACAAATATAGTTTCTCAATTTCTGTGATTATTTCTTTCTTTTTAGTTATTTTATGTTTCTACACTGTCTCATTTTTTTGATTAGGTTAGTTAGTACTTTGTGTGTGAGTGTGTGTGTGTGTGTGTGTGTGTGTGTGTGTCTGTGTCTCACTCTGTCACCCAGACTGGAGTGCAGTGGCACAATCATGGTCCACTGTAGCCTTGAACTCCTGGGCTCAAGTGATCCTCTCGCCTCTGTTTCCCAAGTAGCTGGGACTAGAGGTATCTGCCACCATGCTTGGCTATTTATTTATTTATTTTTGCAGAGATGAGGTCACATTATGTTGCCTAGTCTAGTACCGAACTCCTGGGCTCAAGCAATCTTCCTGCCTTGGTTCCCCAAACTGTTGGGATTATAGGAATAAGCCACTATATCTGGTCCTTTATCTCTTTATTTTCATAGCATTAGAAATATCTTACCATTCTAAATCATAAATTTCTGCTTTTATTTTTAATAATTCTGCATTTCTTTTTCCTCTTTTAGATTTTAGATCTTTTTTAAAAATTAAATAATTTATATGATTTAAGACAATAAATTTTCTTATGTGCTCTGTTGTAGCTATATTATACAAATTCAGATATTTACTGTTTTCAATATTATTCAATGTTTTAGGGTATCATTTGACTCATTTATTTCATTTATTTTTGCTGAATTAAATGTTTTTGGAGACTAGGATTATGGCCTCTGCACCTTTTGATGAATTTCCTTGATATGACTTTGTCCATCAGCTTATTTTCAAGTTTTTTGAAACTCTTTGTTTTAGCAACATGTTTATACATAGTTAGATTAGCTTTGGGAACCAACCTAAAAAATCTAATCAAAGAAAGTGGCAGTCATGGAGGTACACTGAACAGATCTCTCATCAAGACAGAACCTGCTGCCAGGAGTGTAGTTACTCACTGCCTCTGCCTGCCATACTTTTGGGATTCACTGCAGCACACACAACACCATGCCATTTCCATGCTGCTCCCTGCCAATGGCTGACATAGCCGGGAGAATTCTGCTCAATAAGGGACTACCTAAGGACCAGTCTTTACTGGGAGTTACTGTATATCTAGATAAAATTTTCTACATTGCAGTCTAAAGCATTTCTTGCCCAATCCTATTTCCTTTCCTTCCATGCATAGGTGTCTGACCTACATCATGGCTTGGAGGTTCTCGCTACTTATTTCTGTGGCCCTTTAACTTTCACTAGCATTTTCCCTAGTAAGTCTCTAACACTTCTATTTCCATCATAGCATTGACTTCCTTGAGGACCTCAGTTGACAATGAATCCCTTTACCTTGATCAATATGCCAGATAATTTGTTTTGAAATCTTTCTAGTTTTCTATCAGTTTATGCTTCTCTCTCTCTGTTGTGCAGGAATTCTGTCTTACATTTTTGCTTATGATCTTCCTTTATAAATTTATGTATTTTAAATAAACAGCAGAATGGTCATAATTTTCATCTGCTTCATTCACTTTTATATGCTGCTAAGTTTTACTTTCTTTCCACCTTTTTTTTCTTATGGTATTATTCCATGGCTGCTGTGCTGGTTCATCTTTCATTATTCATCACTGAATTTTGTTTTTCTAAGAAAAGTTATAGGCAGAAATTCTCTCTCTCTCTCTCTCTCTCTCTCTCTCTCTCTCACACACACACACAGAGAGAGAGAGAGAGAGTCTGTGTTTCTCTGCTTCTCTGTGTGTTTCTCTCTCTGTTTCTCCCTGTCTCTGTTTCTCTGTCTCTCTGTCTCTGTCTCTGTCTCTCTCTCCTTTCTCTCTCCTCTCTCTCTCCTTCCTCTGTCTCCTCCTGCTTCTCTCTCTGTTTCTCTGTCTCCCTCTGTCTCTCCGTGTTTGTGTGTGTGTGTGTGTTTCTCTCTCTGTTATGTGCCTAACTTGACATAATAGGTTTTAAAACCCAATTTAGCAAATAACCTAACTTAACAGTTGATTGCAGGCAGTGTGACCCAAAGGTATTTGTCTGCCTACTGGTATATAGGCTGAATTGTTCCTTTAAATATGGCTCTGCTACATTATTCTTTCTGAGGCCCCATTACTTTTGTTTGTTTCTTTTTAAAATCATCCTGGGTCTAGGATGTCTCCGTCTGACAGCACTGCACTTTTCAGTTCCTGCAACAGTACTGCAATCAACAAATATTTTATACTTCAGAGTACCTATCTCCCCATGAGAAAGTATACTTTTACTTTATAATCTCGCTTTCTGGTGTGTACTGCCACTATACTTTCTCAGCTTCTCCTCATCTCCTCTACTCTTTCCTTTCTGTCTAATCTCATCTGCTTTTAAAGCCTTTATGCATGTTTTGAATCCGCAGTCTTGTTGCTATTCTTAAGATGGAGTTTTTAAGTGATTTTGCATTCTCTTTGTTTCTTTTTGTATAATTTCTAGAATAACTTAAAAAATGCTGACTTAGGAAGCCATGTTCATTCTGGGCATCTTTACCTGAATGTCAGTCTCTCCCATGACAAGGGATTCTCAACTGCAGCGCTATTGACATTTAGACCACATGATTCTTAGTTGTAGGGGGCTCTCTGCTGCATTGTAGGATGTTTAGCAGCACCCTTGGCCTCTAATCACTAGATGCCAGTTGTGATAACCAAAAATATCTTCACTTATTTTCAAATGTCCCTTTGAGGCAAAATTGCTTCCAGTAAAGAACTACTCTACTCTACTAAAAAGTCAGTGAGAATTATGACAACGTCTACTTTGTTAGACTTTCTGTTTCTATCACCTAGAGTAGTCTAGCCCATAGTAACAACTCAATATCAATATTTTCATGGTATGAATGATGAATTGAAGAGCATTTCGTTCAGATTATTTTCCTTTCTTTGGCTCCTCATATATAAGAGAAAATTCCTTGTGATGCATCACGTTTTGACCAACTATGTATCTTTCTCTAGAGAAAATATACATATAATCATAGTATTCTAGATATGAAGGGTCCTTAGAGATAATCTGGTACAAAGCTCTTATTTTATTGATTGAAAAATTGAGACCAAGATTATCCATGAGTTATTCTTCATCACACAGAGATTTAACAGTAGAACTAGGTTAGAACCCTGGAAATGAACTCTCTACATATCAAGACTCTTCAGCAATACCACAATGTATTATTTAATTCAAAATTGTGCATATTTAGTAAATACACATTTCATATAATAAAACTTTTAGAAAACCAAACAAAATCAAATAATGTAAATCTGTGGTTTCACAATTCAAAGAATATAAAGATAATATCATATCAAAACCAAAATGTTTTGACTTAGTGTTTGAAAAAAACTCAAAGCTACTAGTTTTTCCAAAATAGCCAGGCTCGGTGGCTCAGGCTGTAATCCCGCGTCTTTGGGAGGCTGAGGTGAATGGATTGCCTGAGCCCGCGGGTTCGAGACCCGCCTGGGCAACTTGGCGAGACCTCATCTCTACAATAAATAAAAAAATCAGCCGGCCGTGGTAGCGTGTGCCTGTAGTTCCGGCTACTTGGAAGGCTGAGGCGGAAGGATCGCCGGAGCCCAGCAGGTCGAGGCTGCGGTGGCCGGAAGCAGCCACTGCACTCCAGTCTGGGCAACAGAGTGAGACTCCAACTCAAACAAAAAAACAGGATAAATTATAAACGAGTATATTATTCAATAGTAAAAACATAGTAAGAAGCCAATAAGCTTTTCTCAGGATCTTTATTATTTTGAAAAATCTGAGTTCTCTTTTTATAAAGCACTAAATTTAGTGTCGCTAAAGGTATTTTAAAAAATGTTTCAGAAGAATGTATAGGAGGGGAGACCCCCCAAAAACCTGGAATTAACTTTTGGAGAGTTAGCCCTTTGTAGTACAGACTTCTCACACTAAGTGTTCTAGGAACTCATCAGCATATCAGCTAGCATTGTTGTGAGAGGTTGTGTTTGACTTCAGTGATTTTTTTTTTTTTTGAGATTCTTTCAAGGGATTTGCCCATTTCATGATCTGCCCACACCGCGCTGAGTGTTCAGCAGTTTTTGACCAAAAATGTCATGACTTTCTTGTCCCACCTTCCCTATTCACCCCATCTTGCCCTGAGCAACTTTTTTTCCCCCAGATGAAAAATGTTTTCAAAGTGAAATGTTTTGCTGATGTGGAAGAAGTGGAATAGAAAATGGCAGAAGTGGTAAAAAATATCAAAATTGTCAAGTTCAAAACTGCTTTGAGCAGTGGAAAAGCACTACTCTCCAAGTGGAAAGTACTTTTAACAAGACTGAAGTTTAAACAAGTAAGAGTAAATACATAATTTTTTATAAATAAATTTCAGTTTTTTTGAGTCCCCCCCATATACTAATATGTTTAAAATGACAATGAATTATCTTACTGAAAAATACATTAAATTAAAAAACTCTGTTTAAAAACACCAAATACCAAAACAGCTACAGTACTTGTAGAAGTATTGTTCTCTGTTACTGGTGTTGAATGAGACTAAGTTAGGCATGCTGACTAGCATAGGTATGCAGGTAATATGTAGAACCTATAACATACGTCACATAATATATATCATTTACACTTTCCTGAATGAAAGAGTTGGGGCATGAAAATAAAGTTAGAGTCTTCTCAGCAAATAATTGATTTCTTTTGTAATTACTAAGTCACAGAAATGCTTTTTTTGACAAAATATGTGGGACCCAATAGTTAAACTTAAATCACTGGGTGTAACTACTTATTTCTCATTGATTTATTTGGTTGAAGTAAGTAGTTTGAGGAAACTCACAAAATTAGTCTTTTACTTAAAGTGCTATATATCAACAATTCCTTAATGACAAATATCAAGACTTGGTTATAAATTATGCCTGTTAGAACATTGCATGTGTAAGAATAAAAACTGCAATATTTCTTTGAACTTCAACTATGATAAAGCTATTGAAGGGTTTGTAAGATGATGAAAACCCCCAGATATCTTATCAGGCAATAACAATATCAGGGTCAAGGGGAAAAGAACTGTATTAAGGATGAAATGAACAGAAATGGTATGTACTATAAAAATATAGAAATAAAGCTATGAAATATGTAAGATGAAAGTATGGTCAGTATAAAGACAGTTATTGAAAAAAACATCTCAAAAGTTGTGAGCTCCTTGAAGGGAGGAACTCTGTTAGATAACTTTTGGCCTTTGATGATGCGGAAAGTAGGCTAGCGTGTCATAAGCAATGAATAAATGCTAATAGAAAGATTTAATGAAATAGTAATTAGGTTGTTATAGAGTTCTGCTACCCTGTTTTCAAAAGAGAAAATGCATTCTAAAAGCAACTTAATTTTGAAGTTCTTTTACACAAATAATCTTTTATTGTAGAAAACTTAGAAATTACAAAATTACCCCCCAAATTACCCATCTGTTACCTAGATATAACCACTACACTGTTAATATTCAGAGATTTTATTTTAGATATTTTCTTATTACAGTAAAGTTTTGTAAGTGATACAAAAAAGATTGAAGAGTTAGAAGAAAAATAGGTTGTTTTGAACACCTATTGTCATTTAGTTTTTCAGAGAAAGCTGTTAGATGTGGCCACTGATGAAGGTTTACCCTAAAATTCAAAGGTCAGAAAAGATACTATATGCACTATGCTTTCTCCTTTGGTAGTCTTCCTCAGTGTCCACTATCACAATGATTTTTTTTTCCTTTGGGGAGAATTTGATCTTACTTGCAACCAAAACCTAGGGGGAAGAGATGGGAGTTGGGGGCTAGAGAGACTATCTAAAAGGATTGCAAACCTCTTGGATTGCAAATTCTGATGAAACATAATGTCTTTCTAAAAAACTAAAAGAACATTTACTTTCGCCAAGTAAATCAAATGGAAAACATCTCTAAAAACTTACTGACCTTACTAGTAATTGAAATTAAACAGATTTTACCCAATTTCTTTGTTTTTTATCCCCCCTTTCAACAAGTCTGTATCTGAAGAATGCCTGAGATCTGTATCACACAGTGCCAGATATTGTAGAGTCAAAAATATGTGAACAAGCACAACTAGAAAATATCAGGCATATGGCAAGAAACACATTTTCATTCATTTTCCAGAGGGGGAAAAATACATTTTAACAGAATGCAAAATATTGTGCTCTGGTTTACTTGCCAAATAGAGAAAAGTGTGAATTTTAGCAAGGAAATCAATGGCTAGTTTAAATTGGGGAAATTTAGAGTAATTGCTTTTATAAGCAAATAATTAGATAGGTTGGATGTTTGGATGTTAGAACTTAAGAGTTTGTTAGGTACTATCTGGTTTTCCTTTTTTCTTGCTGACTGAAAGCTTATTCTTGATGAGTTTTACTTCCATAGAATTTCCAACTTTTGCAAACCAGAAAGCAACAGAGCCAATGCTACATTCATAAAGCTTTATACTCCTCTATTATCTGGAGATTTCTGGGCTATTGTGTATCATTGTGCAATGAAGTACCCTAGATAAAAGATATTAATCTCTTTGTTTACCAGCATCTGTTTCTTTCTAAATAGAATTGTGAGCAACCTCAATATAACTGAATAAGACTGGTTGACATGAAATGCTAAATAACTCAGCCTGCACAAATTATCAGGAATAATCAATTTTAATTTGTTAACTGGAAACCCAACATCCAATAGTAAAAAGACCAAATGAACTAAGCCCATTTCAAAAGGCTGTCTTAGAATAACGTTACTTCCAGAAAAATTACAACCATAATTCTCAGAAGGGAAGACTTGTCTGTATTATAGGTCAAGCATGTACGTCAAAAATGACTGTCTGAACAGCAATGGGTTTTTTACTTATCAGATTTGTTTACATGGGAAAACAGAGCTCATCTCTTCTGAAACCCAGCACAGAAGAAAAGATGTGACTCTAGGTGTGAGCAGGATAGGAACAAACCGACAAGGGCAGGCATACTTCTTTATTTACTGCTCCCAGCAGGTGTCAGATGCCACAGTTTCTTTGCAACCATCAACACCCTGGGGCTTTTTAGTTCCACATCCAAGGCAAGGAAGAAGAGGGATGGCGACTAACCCCAAGGGATTAGGTACCTGAATCTTATCCCAACTACTAGCAGACTCCAGCTGTGTTTAAATGTTTTTTTGAAGAATTTCTGATGCTCAGTGGTTGCTGATTACTTCCAGATTTTAGTTCTACCCCAGTGGAGATTTGCTACAAAGAGTTTATCTGTTGTTGTTAAATTTCAATCGTTACCAAGAAATGTCTTCTCTTAAACCAGTTCCCAAAACATGAACTGTTACAACAGTAGAACAAACAAACAAAACAAAAACAAAGTCTGTCTACCCTTTAAAAATACCATCATCACACTGATGGGGAAGTGAGTCAGTCTATCTGGGTAAGACTGCGATATTTGTTTGGGATTTTCATCAAACACTCTCAGAAACTAAGATGTGATTGAAGTTACTGTATCAATGCCTTTAAGGGGCTTGGGTACATTGTCTTGATTCAGTTATATCTAAACTGACAGACAAGATTAACATTTGAAGACGGCATAATAGCCCAACTAGTAAAGGGGTATAATTATTCAGACTTCCTCCACTCCCAGTTTATTTAGAATCCTTTCTCTCAATAGCAACAAACAAGCAAACCAAACAAAAACATTATACATACAAAACACCATGTAGTTTATAATATTTTATTGAAAATTGAATCATGTAGGAACCAAAACAATTTTCTAAGATGATCTATCTATCTAATCTAATCTATCATCTTTCTATATCTATGTATATATGGATGTACGTATGTGTTTATGGAAATGAAATTTAAGGCATATGTACATATATTACATTAGAATCCTCGAAGGAACTTAACTTGACATTTTTTTTCTTAGAGATGGGGCTTTAAAAACATCCAGATGCACTAAATAGACCCTTTCATAGTTCAAACTTACATTGAATACCTCTTGGTTTACAAATGCTACTTCCGTTGCTGCTGCGGCTGCTATTTTTAGAATGCTGAGTTGCTAGAGATACCGACTCTTGGAGGCCTGCTCTGCCTGCAGGTTTTCCTCCAGAAAAATTTCTCCATCCTTAATGTCAATCAGGCCTATCAACTGCTTTTCCACTGCTGTCCCTTCTCCTCTCAACTACACAGAATACAGTGAGTTTAAAATGTTCCATCTTCTGAAATTGGTGATAATTTTTTTTCAAATGAGTATAGACTAATCATGCAACACATGACAAAAGCCAGTATCTTTCGGATCTGAAACAATCTCATGCCATAGACAAACAAGGTGTTTTTTCCCATAAACTTTATCTGTGGATATCATGCCTTAAATCACCCTTTTGCTGACTTTCAGCCATTAAGGGACAAATATTTGACAAGGCCTGATTCCAAGCTTGCAACAAAACTATACTGTCTGAATTACCAAAAAATTAAAAAATAATAATAATAATAAATGGAAATCATGTCCACAAATCCAAAGTGAAGATGAAAATTGAGATAATTGAGATAATTGTGATCATTCTTGTTTCCCCCCACTCTTCGGTGAAAGGATTCACATAGCTGAGGGAAAAGTGTGGCCTCCTTTTCTAGATCATTGCCTCAATTAATCACATTCATTTTCAAATGTAGATAAAAATGATCTCATTTAACATTATATCTTGCCATAGCCTCACCCCTTTTCTTGCTATATTCTTAAAGTAGATCACAGTGTTCACATCTAGATATTGCCTTTTTCATGGCAAGCCTCCCCTAATTAGAGAACCTAGATGGAAAAATGTTCTGTAAGAGCCCACTCCCCCACATAATAAAAAATCAAGAGCGGAAATGAGAATGCAATACCCATAACTTCTGTGATTTTCAGTGTTCCAATGCTTGAATTGTTCAAGAAAAGAATTGTACCATATTCCACAAATCGAATCACAAACTTCTGTACCAAGAAGTACAAATATAGTCTTGCCATTGCAATTTGTCACAGTTTTTTGTGGTTTATAGTTCACTGAAGTAAATTCTCAGAACATGAGTCCTGCATCAAAGAAAAGATAACTTGTTTTTTATTTTTAAAAAATCAAGAGCAGAAATGAGAATGCAATACCCATAACTTCTGCAGGATAATCATCCCATTAATATCAGAATAATCACATTATTAAATTTTATTTGTATCACATATTGCATTACATAGTGTCTCTAAACATTCAAAAAGGCCAGAGAATCAAATGAAAATTTGTACACATTTAGTTAATGGCAATTATCATCAAATTGAGTACCCGAAGATAGCAATAATGATGAGGATGTGGCATTGACTATCGGGACTCAGACTGGTGAAGAAGGCAGACATTTAAACAGCTAAATGAGGCAGATTGTGAGAACTGCTAAACTCAAGCTAGCACCAGAGAGCTATGGGGCATAGACTGGGGGTGTTAAATGAGGAATCATGACTGGTTTTGTAGAAGAGGAGCCACTGGAATCAGGTCTTATAGCAAGAACATGAAACTGACAGCTGTATGAAAAATAATCTTTGGTGGCTAGTGAAGAAATCCAAATCAAATTGACTGTGGTCTGAAACACAAATCCGTTGCTCCATAAATTGAGAAATTTAAGAGTGAAACTGAAGATTAATACCGAAACAGGCAGATTTCTCTTCACTTCTTGTTCTGCTTTTCATTGTACGTCCATTTTATTCTCCCAAAACAACCTCCTTGTGGGGTTGCAATCACGGCCAAGAATTTCTTGTGCTCATACAGTTACCATTTTATGAACAGAAAAGAAGGTAACTTTGCTATCCTTATCTCACTGGGAAACTGCCAGGGGAGGAAGGGGGGAGCACACTTCATTAATAAGGGTACCTGATTTCAAACCAGGTGAAGTAGGGACCAAAGAAAGACCCAAACTTTACCTACAATGACCATTTGTATACCTAACCCTGAATTGTATACCACATCTTTAAACTAAAAATTAAAAAGAGAAAATTTCATGGAAGAAAAATAACAAGGTAAAAAGATGTAATCACTTTTCGATTTAAGAATAATGTAATGGGAAACTGCCGGGGGCGGGGGGGAGGCACACTTCATCAACAAGGGTACTTGCATAAAATGAACACTTGTATACCTAACCCCACATCTTTAAAATAATTTTTTTAAAGAAAAAATAATGTTGGTTTCCCAACACATTTTCTTTATCCATATATGCCAAACATGAATTGGAATTTGCTTCATGGGCAGTTTGACTGCATGTATTAGAGAATGAAAAATACACATTTGAGTCATTCCTAGAAACTTGGTGCTTTAAGCTAAGGTTCTCCTTTGCTTCCATGACATTTCTTTTAAAAATAATGTAAAAGATGATAAGAGATTCTTAGTCATTAAATTTAATAATTTTTAAAGAAACTATAGGCTTACTGTGTCATCTGCATTTGTAAAGTGTAAAAATAAATTGAAAATGTTTTTAACTTAAAAAGAAAAGAAAAACTTAAGTTAAAACTCTTAATTGGTCCAGCTTGCATCACATGCCTAACTTTCAGAATAATTTTCAGGGCAGGGTATAAAAGGATTTTAGAAAAGGAACAAAAAATGTTTTCTACCACAAAGAAGTTGAAACTAGATTAAGTACTTAAAAATGCTTGTGGTATAAGGAAGAAAAACTAAAAAAAGAGTATAAATAACACAGCAAGGATATTTGAGGGGTAGATTATGAGAAGATATTGAGCATGAACTAAAGAGCTTGAATCTTTTTCTATAGACCATAGGAAACATAAAATGTATAAGGACATGTCTAGCTCTGTCACAGACTGTAGATTTTGGGGGTTACTTAGAGATGGGAGGGAAGAGCAGAGAGAAAGAAATAAGACAGAATCTCAGACTAGAGTCAAGAAAAATAGCTTCTAGTCCTGGTCTGCCATCATCCAGTTTACCTGACTTGTGGCAAATCACCTCTCCTGGCATCAGGCTCCACATTTACCAAAGTAAAAGTCAGAATATCTCTTCCATTTATCCCACAATGATATTAAAAAACAATAAGTATCATTGCTCTTGAATAACTTAGAAGTAAGCAAGCTGTTATTATTTGTAAAATCAATACCATTCAAGATTTCATTTCATTATGGAATGAATGTCCTGGTTCTTAATATGCCACCATGGATAATCACTATTGTCAAAATTGCAAACTCATCTAGACTGTACATGAGGTGGAAGAAAATAAGTAAGGTTTCATTGAAAACTAATAATAACAATTATATGATGTCTGATGTCAATATCTCATTTTATTTTATTTTTTATTTTTATTTATTTATTTATTTTAAGTTGGAGTCTCACTCTGTCACTCAGACTGTAGTGCAGTGGCCGCTCCTGGTCACTGCAGCCTCCACCTGCTGGGCTCCGGTGATCCTTCAGCCTCAGTCTTCCAAGTAGCTGGAACTACAGGCACGTGCTACCATGCCAGGCTAATTTTTGATTTATTGTAGAGATGGGGTCTTGTCAAGCTACCCAGGTGGGTCTCGAACCCGTGGGCTCAGGCAATCCACTCACCTTGGCCTCCCAAAGTGCTGGGATTACAGGCTGAGCCACCGAGCCCGGCTATTATCTTATTTTAATTTCTGAAGAAAACAAGTTGTGAACAAGAAAAAATATCAGTGTGATGTAATGGAAAGATTTGGGGCTTCAGCAACAGACTTGCAGGGTATTTAGTATCTACTCTATACCACACTGGTTGTGTTTCCTTGGGAAATAACCTCTCCAAGTCATAAACAAATGGGAAATAAATATATTTCCTTGGGTAATAAATTAACTTCTCTCAGCCTCATCTGCAAAATAGCACTATTTTGCAAGGACTAAAATAGCAAAAAATACTAATAAATTATCTGTCATTCATTAAATGTTAGTCTCTCTGTAATCTTGGTTCACTACATTGACCTCAGCTTTCCTATTCTAGTCTCCCATTATAAATGTTAACTAAACATAGTAAATAAAATAATTTTTGTAAATAAAAGCCAGCTATTTATCAAATTGAGAGCTCTCCAACGATCTCACTACATACTTTCAATTAAAAAAATTATACATCTATTATATGAAAAGCAATTGATCCAGATACATTTATCATTAGGAAAAAAGCAAATAATTAATGGCAATCTCAGGGGATAAAAGAAATACCAATGAAAAAATTAGGGATAAAATCATCCTTTCTTGCCTTTCTTTGGAAATAAACAAAAAACTTGCTTTATTTGAGAGAAACTTTGTATAATTTTGAAATTGTAAGTTAAATTGGGGTTTTATTTAAGCATGTACTTTTCTTTCAAAAGGAAAACTGTTATTACAAGTCATTAAAATATTTCATTTTTAGGCATACGTGAAATCTAAGACACTATTATTAGACAGTCTTAGATTGCAAGGATAGGAAATATAAAAGTTGAGTATGAAGTTTGACCTTTTCCTTTTCACCTTTTAACTTTTTGATTCTGGTTTAACATTACAGACAATAATTGTAAACTATAATATTTTCCATCATGTAGGACTCACTTAAATGCTTATATAGACAGTGCTTATTGCAAACTCTACTGAACTTTTGAACTGTTTTAGTCATCCAAACAAATTTTGCCAATATTATAGTTTTCTGCTTTTGAAAACACTTTTATAGTCTTAATTGTAACTTGATAGTTCAATGGTGTTGAACTCTAGATGATAAATAATATTTAAGATCTCTTCTTTTTTTATCAAATAGATGAGAGTGATTTTTATAAACCCCTAATAATGGACTGTCCATCCTCAAAATATAACCCCCTTAAAATAGATATATTTACTTCTTTTATGGTATACTACAACATATCTATATTTAATTATATGATGCAGTTATTTCTATTAGGTTATACCTAACAAGATAATGAAGAGAGAGAAAAGTATTACCCTCCAGATTAACTGTTAATATACTTGACGTTGATGAAGTTCTTTAATCACTCAGTTTGATATTGGAAAAATAATATTCTGGGCAGTGAAAAGAAAGTAAACAAAAATGGAAAAGAGAAGAGAAACAGAAAAAAGAGAAATGGATAGACTTTCCAGAAGCATAAATCTGGTCTTCAAAAATTCAGGAGAAGCAACTCAAGGAAGAAAAGAAAATTCTCTTTCTCTCTAACCTCTTAGGTTTAAATTTTGGACTCACTTTAAATAATGGAAAATCCTAGAAAAGGTTAATTTTCAGGGCGGGCAAAGAAAAGACTCTAATACTTGCTCTTCATTATAGGAATCAACAACAGCAGGTAAGTTCACATGACTCACAGCATGCTAATGCCAGGATATCATGCAGCTATTTGAATTTGTTGCCATGTGTAAAGTAGAGCTCAGAAGGAGTGTGAACTGGCATGTTTCTGAGACAGGTTATAAGGCAATTGTGATTACACGAACTTTGTGCAAATGCTGTTATGCCAGGTCTAAGATTTGAATATTTTCAGTTGGAACAAACTTCCTTGAGCTTGTCAATTAATAGAATAGTAGCATGATGGGAACGGCAAGCTTTTGGGAGCCAGGCAGACATGAGCTCAATCTGTCACCACCAATTATTGCTCATGTAACTTTCTACAAGTAATTAAAATAATTTGAACCAGTTTATTTGTTAAGCTGGGAAAAAAGTACTTAGTTCACAGTACCTTTTGAGCATTAAGTAGAATAATGTGTATAAGGTAATTTTCATGTGATAGGTTTTTAATAGCTATTCATGCATTTATTCTACTCACTTCGACCCACTTGACTGCACATGAGATGCGGCAACAAATGGTGGTTAAGAGTAGGCTCTACTGACAAATTACTTGAATTCAAATGCTGGTTCTGCTTTATTACTCATCTTTAAAATGGGGACAATATGAGTAACTTAGCCATTTGTTCATTATGATGAATAAATGGGCTGATATGTGTAAAATGCATACAAGAGTGCCTGGCAAATAGGTAACAAGATGTAAATGTTTGCTGATACTATTATTTAATTGGGTTATTTAATTCTCAAATATTCCTACGACAGTTTAGCTCTATGTTCCTCTCCCTTCTTACTGAAGTTTGAATCATTCTCATGTTAGCTTTATTTATAGATATGGCTTTGACTTCAGATGCTCACTTTTATGGTGAACATGTTTTTGAAAAGGTGTTGTGACAAAGAAAGACCCATCCCCATGGACAAAGAAGACCTTGTAACATATTCTTCTGGACTGATAAATCCTGAGAAGAGCAAACCTGGCTCCTAAGTGGCCAGGGTCCAGAAGTGAGGTGTGTGTACAATAGGAATCAAACTTGAAGCCAAAACATGGGTGTCTATTCACTTCATCTAAACCAAGGATAAAAATATCAATCTCACATGGTTATTTACAAATAAAGAAATAAAATTATTTGTTAAATAGATGCAAATTATTCAGCTTCTGAGTTCTGTTTTGTTTTCTCTCTCTCTCTCTTTCTTTTCTTTCTCATTTTCTGGTCATGCACCCCATCATGACATTTTGGTCAATGATGGACTGCATATATAATAGTAGGTGCATAAGATGATAATATCATATTATCATATTTTTACTGTACCTTTTCCATATTTAGATATGTTTAATACACAAATACCATTGTGTTCCAGTTGCCTACGGTATTCAGTACAGCAATATGCTGTATAGATTTACAGCCTAGGAGCAATAGATTTTGCCACATAACCTAGTAGTAGGCTACACCATCTAGGTTTGTATGAGTACATTATAGTGTCTGCACAATGAAAAAAATCACTTAATGACACATTTCTCAGAATGTGTCCCCATCATTAAGTGATACAAGACCGTATTTACTCTAAGAAATTGGCTCATGAAGTTGTGGGGGTTGACAAGTCCAAATAATTAAGCAAGTCAGCAGAGTGGAAACTGAGGCAGGACTTAATGTTGCAATCTTGAAGCAGAATTTCTTCTTCTTTAGGAAACATCAAATATTTGCTCTTAAGACCTTCGACTGATTTCTAATTGGATGAGACCCACACACATTATAGAGGGTAATCTCCTTTACTTAGAGTTAACCCGAAGTAAACAAATGTTAACCTCATCTGCAAAATACTTTCACAGCAACACCTAAATTAGTGTTTGATTAAATAACTGGGTATTATATTCTAGCCTAGCCAAGATGATGTAAAACTAAGCATCACAGCACTCTTAATGACTCTTTTTCAAGAAGAATCTATTTTTTCCATGAGAAAAATGATTCATCTGTTCAGCAAATAGTTACTGTTACCTATAAGAAACATTATTATGAGGTGACTAAGGCATAGGTTTTAGGACTAGACTAACTGTATCCAATTCCTGGCTTAACTAATCACTTGAGGTGTGATGATTTGACCTTGGACATGTTACTTAACCTCCTCGTGTCTGTTTTCTCATCTGTAAAATGGTGATAATAAAGGCATCTACCTCATGTTGTTGTGAATGTTAAACCAGTTAATACTTATAAACTGTTTTGATTAGTGCCTGTTATATAATAAATGCTCCTATACAAATTTGTTAGAGTGTTGTTTAAACTTTGAGAACACAGGGCCACTAGGAGCAAAACTAAGAAGGCTGTGATACAAAATACTCTAATGAAGATAGCAAAAAATTCTATGGAATCGAAGGAAAGAACCATTAATTCTCCTTGAACACTAATAATGGAGATGGTCCCTAAGAGTGTCTGATTATATATGTAAGCAGAGAGAACTACAGAAATGGCAACTGTATGGATGAAATTTATGTTTTCAGATTCTTATGGAATTTTTAAAGCAATAATTTTTCAATATTTGTGCAAAGCAGATGTAAAAACATAGTTAAAATTTTCTACCTATTAGAGCACATTAAAGAAAAAAATGGTGATACAAGACTCTCAGATCAAAATGATATTCATCACTATTTACATAAACTATAACTATTCATTTTATACCAGAAACAAATGATTTAGCAGTCCTGCCACCACTTTCAGGAGGAAGAATATTAGTGCACTACATATACGTGCAAGTCTAAGAGTCAGAATTCTAAGCATTAGAATTCCTAGATGTTATAAGTTGTTTAAGCCAGAGTTTCTTTCAAATTATGCAAAGCAAATAACTGCCCTTAAAGACACATTCTGGTCAGCCATTGAACGCAACAAGTGGCCATGAGACTATGCTAAAACTGCCTATTATTTTGCATATTGTCTTTGCCTATAGGTACCTCCATTCAAGCAATATATCTATGTAGTGATTTATTTGTTTATTGTCAATTTTCACTACTCTTTTGAAAACACCATGACAACAGTATCAATTGCAGTGCTAGACTCATAATAGGCACCAAGTTCTTAAATAATTGAATACATCAATGTGTTTTCTGAATGAATCATTTTATTAGAAAATTTATTCATTTAAGTAATGTTTCTCAAACTTGAGTGATAAATGAAATGAACCACTTTTAAAGGGACAAATTATCTTGAATTGGTAAGATTATCTGTGTTAGACACCAAAGGTCCAAAAATACTAATTTAAATCTAAAGCCTAATTCTTAAAAAATATTGTTTTTTATTTTGCAGAATATATATTTGCTATTTATAACTAGTAAAAAGTGTATGTGTATTTAAATTATCATAGAAATGAAAATAAAACATTAAGCAATGTCATGAGTTGCCCAAAAGCATGTCCTCAGATCTCTGATGGTTCACAGATATCAGTTTGGGAAACACTACCATACAGACTATGCTAAAGTTCTAAGTTCATACAGGTAACAGTGCAAAGGAAGAAATTTTTTATTCTTATTTTGCAGCAGGTGTGATAGGGACTAGAGGTTGATCCAACCCAATAATATTTTTGGTAGAGGCTGAGAAAATGGAGTAAAGTGAGCTTAGTTTGCCTGAGGTTAGGTGGATTATATGATTAAATAACTTGAGAAAAATGTCATCAGTCAACAGGCAGTCATTGATATCCTCTTTATTAAATAATTTCATAATTATTGTTGGAAACAACACTTGACCAAATCATCACTGCTATTCAAAATTTTTTCTCATATCATTGATATGAAAAGTAACTTGATATTTGCAATTGTATGCAGCAGAGAAATAGCAACAAAAATTAGTCAATGCAGCAAAGCATTACACAGCAGGAAAACTTCTTAGATAAAAATAAATTGCAGTTTCAGTCATTTTTTAAAAACTGAATGAGAGCATTTTATAATGTCAACAAAATATACATTGTTTACTAAAAGTATGAGTCTTAATTTTAAAGAAATTAAAGTCATCAAATACTTTTTTATACTTGACTATGCATAAAAGACCTTGAAATAAATATATATTTACATAAATTTAAAGACTTGGGTTTTTTAGAGTAGAAACACAGCTTAGAAATCAAGGAGCAAAGGAGAAAAAACCTAGATACTTTTTTAATACTCTCTTGGAATGAATAACTATTGAAGAGATAATTTTCCTTTAAAATTTTAACAAACCCATTAACCTTTGTATTGTTTATACTACTATTATGTATTTCAAAGGCTTAAAATATCCTGTTTTACAGAATATAAAAATTTTTACAGGAAGAGGAAACGCATAGAAATAAAGCAAACATATAATAGTAGTAATAATTAAGAACATTAAACCCTTATATTTGCTTAAGTGCTCTGTGAACAGAATTCCCCATGACAGCATCAAGAATATAGAGAGGGAAGGAGATCCAGAGTGCTTTCTCAGCTTCCCTGTCAACATTTTTATTTATTCAATTATTTATAGATTGCTTAGTTTTGTCAAGGTAATATAAGGTAATTTGATGTTTACAAAGATGAATAAGATAGCATCTTTGACATTTGGAGAGAGAGGAAAAAATCACTAAAAATCACAAAAAATCCAAGGGAAAAGATATAAGTGGCATTATACAAGTAAAACTAAAATTCTAGGAAGTTCTGAGACGTAGACTAAGGAAATCATAGAAGGCTTCCTGAAGGAGGAGTATGTGTTCTGGACTTTGAAGGATGAGTTCAGTTTGGAGCATTGGGAAGAGCATTTCAAGCATAAAATTAAGGGAAGAAGGACAATATACAAGGGAGAGACAGTTTAGTGTGGCTAGAGTATTGGTTTTACATCAGAAAGTATAATGTTATGAAAACTAAAACTTGAATCTTATCTGTTTTAATCTAGTATCTCTTTAAACTGCCATGCCCAAAACAGTTACTTAATGCTGTTTTACAAAGCATTACAAAATTTAGTAGATTATAACAATAATCATTTCTTTAGTTCACTATTCTAGAGTCAGCAATACGTTTGGCTCAAAGGGGTGGTTCTTCCGGTTCGGGCCAAGCTCCAATGATTTGTCTGGGCTTGCTCAGGAATTTACAATCAGCTAGTAGGTCAATTAGAGGATGGGCAAGTCTAAAATTGTTCCCCTGGGATAATTTATCTCTGCTCCATGTATCTCTCATCCTTCAGCAGGCTGACAGGATATTCACATGACAATGGGGCAGGGGTCCAAGAGAATCAGCAGAAACACAGGCTCCAAACTGGCAGACTGTCACTTCCATCACATTCTATTGACCAAAGTAAGTCCTAAACAGCCCAGAATTAAGAGTTGGAGAAACAGAATTAATCTCTTGATGGGAGAAGCTGAGAAATCACATCACACATGATATGGATACAGAAAGTATTATTGCAAGTTGCAATCTTCCATGAATGCAATTTTTTAAAAAGTTATTTTAGAATTTTTAGAAAGGTAAATTTTTCTAAGCTAACTGCTAGATTTTATTCCTGAACAAATATACGCACTCATAAGCATACAAATACAAACACATACAACCGGTGTAGACTTTTATTCTCAGAAAACCGACACCGTTTCTGTCTGCTTTATTTTAATTTTTTATCCAGGCACTGGCAGAAGCTGCAAAGGATTGGGCAGAGCATTTTGCTTCTCTTCTTCAATTCAGTGTCTTTTAACTTATCAACCGCCATTACAATAAAGGAACATCAATTAATGCTAAATTGCAAAGAGATTCTTATGGGATTGCCTATTACAGCTGCCTTGATGCCAAAACCATTCAAAGTGATGAATGTTTTACACTGAATACCAAATACACTCATAATTATTTTGCCATTTACTGAAAGTGTTGCCAATCTAACTTTGATTCTAAAGAAACTGCACATCTTTATTCACGTGAAAATAAAATCTTGCACTCATGAGATCTACACAAAGGCCCTTTTATATGGGTCAAAAGGATGCTTCCCCATGCCCATTTAATATGTTTTCTCTGAAGTTCTCTATGTTGCCCTCAGGGCCATCCACATACTGGTGATAAGCATGTAACTTGCATAGCAAACTCTTTCCCTCCCAAACTCACATCACAATATTCAGAGTTCAGTGTGTCCCATAATAAGATGGTATATTTCCGTATGCTCTACACATACTGCCAAGGTATTGCTTTGTGAATAGAGCCCTACAATATAGACACAGTTTACCAGGAACTTAGCATTTAAACGACTTTCATCTTGACAATGACTGACATGTCTCGCTGAGAATATTATATATTTAGAAGATTTTTTTTGAAGACTCTGTATTTAAGAATCATGTCTCATCATATTCAGTGAACTTCTGAACTAAGTCTTAAATGTTTAAAGAAGGGTCACAAAGCCACTCTGCTACAAAAGTCTGCAACTTGCACCCATCTCATATCACAGAAGAAATTCATGCATAGAATAATTTTTTCCAAGTTTCCTTTCCATTAAAAAAAAATCCCTTCTACTTTTAACTTTGAATATTTATTACTAAGATAAGAACTTGTGCTGAAATCAAACAAAGTAGAAGACAAACTCGAGGGAAAGTACATCACATTCTTCATAAACTTTGTAAGAATTTCTTCAACACATGCTTCTCCATTTATACAACAGATCAAGGAAGGCTAGAATCCAATTTCAAATCAAATAACCCCCATATCGATGTACGAGATAGTTGACAGTGCACTGTCATCAGCTCTGTGCTTTTCTGGTGGGTAATGTGCACAATGTAACTTAGAGTGGCCATTTGGCAGAAAACTGCTCTAGTCAAATTGAAATAGTCTTTAGAACCTTGGTTAGAATGGAAAGCCATAATGTATGCTTGTCATTTGATGAAAAATAGTGAGTTTAAATTAAGGGGGAAAAAATCCTGTCGTCCAGATTCGAGCCTGCACAATGACACAGGTGTCAAGATCTTATTTAAAAGTGTTAAGGTACAGTACTGCTCAGCAGCACAATTTGTAAGGAAACACGGGATCACGCGCCAGGGACTGAAGATTTGCTGCCTGATACCAGCCATGGGTTGTGATAAAATATGTTTCTTCCAGATAATTACTTGCTACTCAAGAAAAGTGGCATTTCTAAATTGATATTTCAATGCAGCATAAACAGATTATGTTGCACAGGTAGATGCGAGTTCGTTTTTGTCACACGATTAGGCTTGGAATCACTCAATGCCACCTAAAACTAATTTTGTTTTATGCTTGCAAAGCAATGCAACTTACTCAGAGTTAAGAAAATGTCCACTTATGTGGCTATAATGAAAGATTTAGACCTCAGATGGCAAAAAAAAAAAGTTGTATTTTTTAAAATATATTTTGACTGTTTAAAAGGATTCTATGAATATTCATGATAGATAGACATCCAGAAACAAAGCAATTCCATAGTATGTAGAATTTCTCAGTTTGATAAAGAAATAATAATTCACCTTCCAAGTGTCATGCTAAGAGATTTATACACACCTTTTTACTTCTTAAAATAACCCTATGAATAGCATAATATTATTTTTCTCATTTTATAAGTGAGAAAGCTAAGGTAAAAGAGGTAATGTGGCTTGTCTAAGGTCCCAAAACTAGTGAGTTGTGAAACTAGACTCCAAACTCAGGTATTCTGGATTGAAACATCTGTGTCATATAATATTATATGCTTCAAATTAATACAATTAGAATTATTAATAAATATGTTGCAAGCTTGTCATCTATGAATATAAGCAAAGATGTTATAAACAAAAAATACTAGAAAAGGTAACAGTCTTTCCCACTCTCATCCTAATTCCTTTGTTAGGCAAAAACTCAACACAGAACTGCTAAATACTGTAAAATCCTACTTTAAAAGACAGTCTTGGCATTCAGAGTCATACAAACTCTGAATTTGTTTTAATAAATCAGTAAAAGCTTGAAGGTGCAATAAAACATATAAGTCTGGTTTTACCAGCATGGGATACTAAATATGATGCTATTTCACTCAATATTTGAAGGAACACAATTCTGAGCTCTCCACCATTTCTCTTTCAGTGAAAATTAAAAATAATGGATCTTTTATTTTAGATTGCAATTTTTCTGATCTCTGACATTAGGTGAGGTTGGTGTAGGGTTGGAGTATGCTCAAAATCGCCAGTGTTTTTAGAGCCATGTAGAATAAAATGGTTGGTGGTCTCAACATTTCCATAAATAGACTGTCATTTAATGCCTCTGTTTTGGTAAGCCTTCTTGATTTCAGCAGTGCTTAATCTAGTTTTAGGATGATCTGGGAGGAGTGCTTACTCGGTTGAATGGGTAGAAGAATGTAACTGTTTCTTATACAAACTTCACCAAATACTCCCATTTCACTTTAATTCCTAGCTTACAAGATTCCTAATATTTTCCATCTTAATTATATACAAGATTCTGTTTTGCAAATTTGCTAGCTTTTAGCTTCCTTCTCTGCAAGCAGTTAATTTTCAGGACTTTTTCAAACTGTCAAGTCAATTATGATTCATTCACCCCGTTCTAGTTTCCAAACTGTGTTGACTTCCTTTGTAGGCAAAAAAATATTCTGTTCTCTATCGTTCCTTTATCTGTGAAGATTTTGCCTTAAGATTTTTTTTTTAATTAACCAACCAAACAACTAAACAAATTTCCCTGGCATTCCAGTGAACTTTTTTGAGGGAGCAGAAGTAAACACATACTCAGTAAGTGAATATGCATGTGTTTTCTATGGATTTTCTAGAAATGATGTCAGAGATAATTTATCATAGACAAAGATATCAAATATCAGAGGAAAATTATGCCTTTAACTTGAGTCTATCCCTTTGACTAATGATATCTCATTCAATGAGTCGTCAAACCATTCCTAAAACATATTTTTAATTGACCTTTCCAAATATTTAGAAATAGCTCTTCTTTCTTTTTATCTCACTTTTATCCCATTTCTTCAAAAAGTAGTTGCCACTCTGTATCGAGCTTCTTTCAATTCTTAAAAGCTAAAGTCATTTCTTATCATTTTTTTAGCACCCACAAATCTAAGCTGTTCAAATCACATCCTTATTCTCAGTCATTATTTTATTTGCCCTCTGAACATTTGAAACCTTCTTCCATATCCCTTTGTAAGTCTCTCCTTCCTTGTTTTTTGCGACTCTAGTCCTGGCTGTCATTACTACCTTTTGTTCCTCAAAACTTTGAAGTTTTCTGTTTTCTTTTCTGCTACTCATTTGCTAAATAAAATAAAGACCTTTGCTAAGGTTTTGTCCTAGGCCTTCTAACATTCATTTTATACTTTTGCAGTCTAAATTATGATCTTTAAACAGATTCCTTCCAAACCCTTTTCCTTGTGCCTTGGCTCACCACTTCTTATCTGCCATGGAGTTTCAACCTTGCTAAATCCAATCTTGCAAATATACCTGTGTTTTATTCTCTACCATAGAGCTGATTGGTGTAGAATGGCCTCAATGCATGTCTAGCAACTGGTGTTTGCTATTAAGTATGTGGATTAAGATGAGTAGGCCATGAGTTACCAGCAAGGTTGCCCAGGGTTGTTCACATAGTCATGGTCTCAAGATTCCCAGGAGCAGCAAGAAAGGTTATGCCCCAATGCACAAACATTTGTTAGTTTTGTGCTTTTGGTATATTTGCTATTGTCCTACTAACTAAAGGAAGTCACATGGCCAAGTTCAGAATTTATATTCAGAGGAGACTAATCAAAGGCATGGGCACAAAAAAAACACGAGCAAATTGGGGACAATTGCAGCAACAGTCTACACCACCTACAGTATTCATTTTTCTGCTTAATATTCTTCTATCCCCTTAATCCTCCAAACGTGAAACAACCATAATTTTCCTTTTCCTCAGCACACCTTGAAATTTCCTACACCATCTTAGTTCATTACATTAGACTCCCAGGGATTTGTTTTAAAGATGCAGTTTCCGGTGCCTGACTCAGAACTTTCAATTGATAATCTCTGAGGTAGATCTTAGAAATACACAATTTTGACTAAGTTCATAGAATATTCTATGTACAATAAAATTTGAGAGCAGGAAAACTTTTAAAGTATAATCCAATAATACAATTTTTACCTAACTCAAGATTCATGACCTTTAGGAGGTTTATTGATGTTCTTTGGGGGAATATATGAATCCCTGAAGACTGTAAACATTGTGAATGTGGGCACAGTGAGTTTTTCCAGTGTCCATCATTTGCATCATTCCTAGCCTTCTTCACCCTCACTGGTACTCTTTGATTGGCTTCTCAAGCTATAAAATCTGGTACATAGACCTGATAAAATGTTACACAGTCATAAAGAGGGACAAAATTGTGAACTTTGCAGCAACTTGGATGAATTTAGAGTCTATAATACTCAGTGATTTATCACAGAAAAAAAGAACTGAGTACCACATGTTCTCACTCATAGACCCTGAACAATTATCATAATACTATAAGAAAGGGATTGGCAGTAGCGAAATGGGGGTCAAATCTTATCTGTCTACAAGCTTAGAACAATACTGTAAAGAACTATCAGTTTCTTTTAATTTGATTTCCCTTCCTCCTGTCTTTTTCTCCGCTCCTCCCACTCTGATACTTAATAACAAAGTTGTCTTATATTTAGAAAGGAATTGTAGTTTCGAAGTGTTCCACTTGCATTAATGCTTTTGATCCTCTCAAACTTGTCAGTAAACAATTAAACAAATTATAAGCACAGATGCTCCTTGACTTACAATGGGAGTACATCCTGATAAAACCATCATAGGTTAAAAGTATCGTAAGTAAAAAATGCATTTAATACACCAAAACTACCCACGGGTATAATGATTAAGTTACAAGGTATTAATTACT
This sequence comes from Carlito syrichta, assembly GCF_000164805.1. Lineage (NCBI taxonomy): Eukaryota > Metazoa > Chordata > Mammalia > Primates > Tarsiidae > Carlito > Carlito syrichta. Next base: position 335,816 of record NW_007190932.1, read on the forward strand.
ACACTACAAATACAAGTGAAAGCTGTACAAAAATGTCCAGGGATTAGTTAAACACTAGAATGTGATTATAAACTAGAATGCAACACAACCATAAAATTATTTTTTTTCAAAGGAACAATTGTTGACCAGAGAAGATGTTCTTGAAATCCTGTTGACTAAAAGGGTACCAAAAATATAGGATTCAGTGGTATGCTGGAGCCAGCTCATACCCTCCCAAATGAACCAGTTGTACACATTGCTTCCCACCGCCTTCTTCAGTGACTTTATATTGCTAGCTAGATATCAGCCATGGTAAGAGTATTTATATCACAGAAATTGGCAAATGCCACAAATCAGGAATTTATTTTATTTTTCTTTGGAGAATTGGTTGTTAAACATTTACTATCAAATCACTGGGAATTACCATCAGCATTTTTTTAAACTTGGGAAGATATATATGAACACAAGAAAAGAGTGGAGGAAGAAAACTTTTCTCTAAGGTATACACAGTGGATTTATAGGAGTAGTGTCATGCTTTCATTTTTCTACTATTTGCTTTTCTAGATTTTCTTCAATAATATGGCTTTTAAAAATAATTTCTAAAAGTGGTGCAATTATGTTTAAAGAAAAAGTACTTCTTGTGTAAAAAAATTATTAAAAAACAACTCTATCCAGCTGCTATTTCTACATGTATGAACTTCTCAAATCCCATCATATCCTTGAAAATACCTAAGATTTAAATGTGGTACACATACATGATGGAATATTATGCAGTCATAAAGAAGGACAAAAGTGTGACATTCACAGCAACTTGGATGAATTTAGAGTCTATAATACTCAGTGATCTATCACAGAAACAAAGAACTGAGTACCACATGTTCTCACTCATTTTTAAAGTGGACCTTGAACAATTATCATAATACGACAAGAAAGGGATTGGCAGTAGCAGGACATTGCCAGGAGATGAGGGGACATACTTCATCAATAAGAGTACCTGGTCTCAAACCAGGTGAAGAGGGGACCAAAGTCAGACCCAAATTTTACCTGTACAATGACTATTTGTACACCTTATCCTGAATTGTACCCCACATCTTTAAAATAAAAAAATAAATTTTTAAAAAAGTTAAAGAAAATGCTCAAAATTTATTTAGGAATGAAAAATCATAAATGAATCCTTTTTCACCCATTGCCCCTTAAATTTTTTAATATTGCTTAAAATACAATACATAGCTGTAAGGAGAAGAATGCTATGGAAGATAAAGAAGAGAGCACTTGCCTCTTAACAGTGTTTAGGGCTCTGTAAGACTCTGATTTTGCAAAATGTCTGACCCTAACAGTCACAATAGTTCCAGATAACCTAGAAATGCTGGGATTGGCCAAATTTAAAGATTTTTAAAATGTAGTGGACCAGAAACACTGACGTTACTCACTGGGTAAAGTAGTCAAGAGGAGGCAGGCATGAACGTTTGGGTTATTTTAGTACTGTTGTTGATGGTTTCTTCTTTGATGACTGCTGGTATTTGTATAGAGTTGGAGGCTATTTTGTCCTTTGCTAGACATGGACTCAAATGATTCAGAGTATGTTGAGTGTTTTCTTAAGTATCTGTATCTAAATATATATTTGTTAGCATTTTATTTATATAATTCTTAAATACAAATCTGCAGGGTCAAAAAAAAGTAATCAAAGATGCCCTGAGAGCCTTTTTAAACATGCTTTAAAGTAAAATATCCTGTAAATAATTTTCAAAAGTTTTGGGTGCCAAAGTGTGTGTGTGTGTGTGTGTGTGTGTGTGTGTGTGTGTGTGTGTGTATGTAAACCTTTGTCTATTGCTAGAAGTATGTCAAAGTTGAGAAAAATTTGTAGTATTTTAAGCAAGGAGAAAAATATGACATCTTCATTTCGAATCTTGAAACTGTGTGAGCCTTTTTTCCTGGTTGTGTAAGAACTCTTTGAAAAAATTTTTGCATTCACTAATCTAAATTCATCCTTCATAAAATTAGCCTTAAATTTGTATCCCTGAAATGCTCTCTAGTGGCTGGCATGGGAGTTCACAATCCTGTGCACCAGTGGTTATTAAATAACCTCAGGGAATTTTTGTTTGTTTGCTTGGTTCTTACCTTTCGGCTAAAATTTCTTTTGAAAATTGCTTTATCGTTCTGTGTTCCCTATTTAGTTTTCATTGATTGTGTTACTTTTTTGCCTCTTGTCATAATTACCTGTAATGTGGAGTCAATTTTGAAAGTAAGCTCAGATTTGCCCTAGAGGTGGCAGACTTTCTGTGGTGGATAAGTGAAATGATTGCTCCATATAACTTTATAAAGTATAAAGACCTCTGAGATGAAAGAAGCTATATAAATGTAAAAGGCTGTCATTTTAAATTGCCATTACCGTTTGAAATTCTCAAGAGAAGCATCACTGAAATCTGGCGTATGCACCATATTAGATTGCTTAATATCATTAAAGCATGTGCGACAAACGAAAATACCAATAGCCTCTTATATGTAGCTCATGTTTAAGTCTGCGTATCCAAAACTAGCATGTTTCACAGGTCCTTCTAGCATTTTAGTACTTACTGAAGGAAGCATAAGCTAGCTAAGTATGAAGATGATGATGTGTCTGTAGCCCGAAGATTGCTTCTTTGTGTACGTGTGTTTGTAGGAACAGAAACTGATTTGTGAGAATAAATGAAAGGAGACATATACCAGAGAAGATTCGATATGACCAGCAGAGAAGCCTGGACAGAAGCATACATAGCATACCACTGTGTGATTTATGTTTAGCTTTGGCAGTAAGGAAACCAAAAACTAGCATGTATTTTACAACACCAGAAAAACAGTACAAGAACAGAAAAATTACCATAACAGTGAAAATGACCAGTCCTCAAATGTGAGACCAGCTATTCTTGTCAACTCTGTTTGCACATTTGCTTTAGGAAGGGCGAATGCATTGTATTATTGGAGCCACGAACAACCTAGCAAGACTGAAATGCCAAGAAATAAGCAAGTGAGAGCGAGGCATCAGTGGCAAATTGGAATCTAAGGCCTTTTGTGCTTGTTAAATGGTGGAATGATTATAATTGGAAAAAGTGATGTGCATTAGTTCTGAGTGAATGTACAAGAAATGACAAGCGTGTAACTTAATGATTACTTCACAACACTCAGGACTGCCTTCTAGTCTCGCACTGAAGAGTTCAGCCCTACAGCAGAGAAAGCCACATGCTTTCTCCTCCTATTCATGAGTATTCTCCACAGGTCACATGGAAATAACCCTGAAGTGATAAGTCTTGGTTTAGGAAGTCTGCTGCTTAAACTAGTGTAAGTCATTGTGACAAAGAATGGTGGGATACATTTTTTCTTTTCCCTCCAAACCATCACAATCATTGGCAAGCGAATGAGCAGGACCTTGTTTTAAAGGAAATAGTATATGTTTACTCTCCTAGGGGAAGGCAGGATATGGGAAATTTTCCTGAAAATCAAATCTAATATTCAAATGAGTGAGAGTGTATCTCTTCATACTATGTATACACAGTATGTTGCTTTTATAATGCCTTCAGAAATTCATCCCAAATTTTTCTGAATAAGAAAATCAGAAGTAGCTGGAAATGTTCATTTGTTGGAACAATTCATTCATTGCTGAGTTCCTTCAGTTCTTGCTATTTTAAACTTTTACAAAAGATAATTTTGCAGGGATTGTGGGTTGGAAGAGAGGCTAACTACAAGGAAACAGCAAAAGAGAATTGAGAGTATGATGAAACTGTTTTACATCATGGTTGTAGTGGTGGGTACACAATTCTTTGTCTATGCATTGGTCAAAACCATAGAATGGGATAGCACAAAGAGTAAATTTTACTGTATTTAAGTTAAAAAGTGAAAAGAAACATGATTAATTCTCCAAATTTTTTATATTGATAAAAAATTATTTTTATAATTGTATAAGCTAAGGTACAAATAATATTAAAAATAATAGATTTAGTGATATTGTTAACTATAATCATATGAAAGTGTCAAAATATAGCTTCTATTTCTTTTTTTTTTTTTTTTTGAGTTGGAGTCTCACTCTGATCCCAGACTGGAGTGCAGTGGCTGCTTCCAGCTACCGCAGCCTCGACTTGCTGGGCTCCAGCGATCCTTCCGCCTCAGCCTTCCAAGTAGCCGGAACTACAGGCACGCGCTACCATGCCCGGCTAATTTTTGATTTATTGTAGAGATGAGGTCTCGCCAAATTGCCCAGGTGGGTCTTGAACCCACGGGCTCAGGCAGTCCACTCACCTCAGCCTCCCAAATGTGTGGGATTACAGGCTGAGCCACCGAGCCCGGCTTAGCTTCTATTTCATTTTATCTAGAAAACTGGTTCTAGAGTTGCTGTATGACAACACAAACTAAGGTACGCTTGCTTAAATGACATCTCCCTAAAATCCAAAGTTACTGATAGTTATAAACACAGCTTAGAGGCTGAATGAGTGTGAGGAAAACATTATTTAAGGGAAGAAAGCACTGTATATGTGAGAGTTGTGTAAAATTCTTTCATACATCGTATTGTAAAGTTGAGGGTTAGCCAGGAGATAAGCTTGTATACTTTAGTGGTACCTCACAAATAGAAAAATACTTAAATACCTTCACTAGTCGCTAGATGGTGTGCGTCGTGACAACAAAATTGGGACTGCTTCAAAAGTAGAAAGACTTGCTCTGAATGTAGTTTAGAGAGGAATACTAAACATAACCAGGAAAACCATAGTCATATTCTACTCTCCATAATTAAAGTTACATCTTTAAACAAAACATATCTAGAACAACATGTGATTCCTAAATGTTTGACTAGCTTTTTGAAATGATGTCCTCTTCAATTTGAAAGTCTCCATATATTCAGTGTAGCAAGTTTTATAAGGTTTTCTTGACACAAAGGAAAAAAAATCCTTATTATCTCTCTTTTTTTGGAACATAATCTTCATTTAGATATTTGATTTACTGTGGAAGGGTTTAATAAGAGAGCTTTCTTTTTTTCTTCTTCAACATCTATTAGTAGGATGAAGTGAAGATAGCTACAGTGAAAAATATATTATCAAGACTATTGTGCAGGTAATATCCTTCATATTGAGTCTAATCACCCATTTAAGTTAGAGTTGTTAAGAATATGGCGAATAGCACTCTAATGATTAGTGATGAGAATCACCTAGATAATGAAATTAGTACTGAGAAACATATTTTTAGGCAGAATGATTATCCTGGGAGATTGATTAAAAGGATAATTGAAGAACAATGCAACCTTTTTCATAGTTATCAGGTTGAACTTGTTTAAAACAATTTATCATAATAGGTAGCTATGCCAAAAGGATTGACCACTGCTCAAAAGATGTTTATTATATATTAATGTAACATACTATCATACCAATGAAATATTCCCAATAAAATTATGGAGGGTAAAAAGTGTAGATGAATAATGTCCCAAGCTATTTCAATAACTTTTGAGAAGCAGCTGAAATGTAATTTTTAAAATTTTTTTTACACTTTATTTTTTTACGAAGATATGGAGTACAGGTCAAGATTAGGTACAGAAGTAATATATGTGCAGGTGAAGTTTGGACCTCCAACTGGTCCTCACTTTCCCTGACTTAGGATCAGGTACCCAATTTGTTGTTACTATGCCTCTTCCCTTCTTCCCTCCCCTGGTAGTGTCTGGTGACTGCCGATCCCTCCTTGAAATTAAAAAATAGTTTGCAACCTATAGAAAGATGGTTATGAAAAAGGAATCACAATTTAGTGGCTCAATTTGTTAGTACAACAGAAGCTACTGCTTCAATGTACCTGAAGTTTTAACAATTGCATATTTTCCTTCTTTGTATATCTAACAAAAATCAAAAATTTTTTTTTTTTAGAAAGCAGGATTTATTGAGAGAACAGAAAACAGTGGGAGGGGACCCAAAGTGGTTGCCCACCAAATCAAATTTTTGCTTTCAACCATCATAAGAAGGGGTCGAGAGAGTAATCAATTAACAAATTGAAACTGGTATACAAAAAAATGGCAGATGTCTCTTGCAAAAATGTGTGTGTACCTTTTTCTGGACTATATTCTATTCCAAAGTGGCTGTATCATTTTGCATTCCTATAGTTTTGGCCAAATGCATAATATCTTAAGAATGCTTCTTTCACTCTGCAATATGCACGTAAGATTTTCTCATGTCTTTTCTTTTTTTTTTCTTTTTTGTCTTTTCATGTCTTGACAGCTCTTTTCCCTTATCACTGACTAATATTCCATTGTATGATGTGTTTGCTTATCCATTCACCTAATGAAGGACATGTCAGTTATTTTGAATTTTTGGAGACCGAATGAAGCTTCTAGAAACACTCATGTGCAGGATTTTGTGCGGACGTTTTCAACACCTTTGGGTATCTAGGAGCACAATTACTAGATCATGTAGTAAGAGTGTGTTTAGCTTTGTAAGAAACTGCCAAGTGGCTTTATCATTTTGCTTTCCTACCAGTAACAAATGCAAGTTTCTGTTATCCCAAGTCTTCTTTAGTATTCGGTATTGTTTTATATTTTAGCCATTCTTATGGGTGCATGATGGTATAAAATTGACTTTTTTGGGGTGCACAGTTCTGTGAATTTTAACACATTCATATATTTGCATTTAACCACCACAATCAGGATACAGAACAATTCTATCATTCCAGAAAACACCCTTATGTTTCCTCTTGGATCACACCCTCCTCTTCTAAACTTTGGTAATAACTGAACCACTCCATCACTAGTTTTTGGTTGTTTCAAGAATGTTATATAAACAGAATCAAACAGAATATTTTCATCTGAGGGTGGCCTCTTTCACTCAGAATGGTGCCTTTGAGATTAATCCAAGCTACTGTAGTTATCAATATTTGTTCCTTTTTGTTTGTAAGTATTCCATTGTATAGTTGGATCAGTGTTGTTCTCCATTCATTCTCTGAAACACATTTGAGTTGTTTCCAGTGTTTGCCACTATAAATAAAGCTATTAAAAATATGTATGAACAGGTTTTTGTGTGAACACGTTTTTGTATTTTCTAGGTTAAACAAATAACTAGAATAGTGGGATTACTGGGTCACATGTTTAACTTTGTAAGAAACTGCCAAGCTATTTTCCAGAGTGTCTTTACCACTTTGCACTCATACCAGCAATGAATGATAGTTCCAGATGCTCTGCAGCCTCTCCTGCGTTTGGTATTGTCAGGTTTTTTTTATTTAGTCATTCAAGTGATACAAGGATATCTTATCATGGTTTTCATTTGCATTTTTCTATTTGCATTAATGATGTAGAATGTCATCTGTGTGTTTAATTGCATTCTCTATATCCTCTTGGTACAGTGACTGTTCAACTTTTTTGCTTTTTTTATAAATGGCTGATTTGTCTTTTTACTACTGAATATATATTTATTATTGTTTTATAATTCAGAACACAATTTTTTTGATCGGTTATTTGATTTACAAATATTTTCTTCTAGACTGAGGTTGTCTTTTTATTCTCTTAACAGTAATCTTCACAGAGCAAACGTTTTTAGGTTTAATGAAGTTCAATATAACAATTTTTATATTTTGGATCACATTTTTGGTTTTATGTCTAACAAATCTCAAGTCATATGATTTTCTCCTATGTTTTCTTTTAATAATTTTATAGTTTTGCCTTTAGATAAATGATCTATTTTGAATTAATTTCATACAATGGTCACATGTTTAGATGAAAGTCCTGTATTTCTTTTTTTTTGGTTTCTTTTTTTTTTTTTTTTTCATTTATCAGTATTTTTTATTATGGTTTTGTGGGGTACAGTTAAGGGTTAGGTGTACAATGACGTTTCATTCAGGCACCCTGTAGATAAGAAGTGTTTTCCCATCCCCCGACAGATATTTGCTACTGTTAATCCCATCCCCCTCCCCCCCATAGTTTCCCAGTACCATCAGTCATTTTCTCATAGTATTGCATTGGATGTTCAAGGTCTGTATTTCTTTTTTTAAATATGGATGTACAAATTGTTCTGACACCATTTGTTGAGAAATTGTACTTTCTCAATTGAATTATATTTGCAGTTTTGTCAAAAATGAGTTGACAATATTTGCATGGCTCTTTTTCTGGACTTTATTCTGTTCCATTGTTTTATAAAAGTCTCAATCCTTTTGCAATACCTCTCTGTTTTGATTACTGTTGTTTTATAGTAAGTCTTAAAATCAGGTAGTATGAATCTTCTAACTTTATTTTTTTCTAAATTATTTTAGCTATTATATTTCTTTGCCTTTTCGTATGAATTTTAGAATAAGATGAACTATATCTACAAGGAATCTTATGGGATTATTACAGTGATCACGATAGAGCTACATATTAGTTTGGGAGAGACTTGACATCTTTACTACAGAGAGTCTTCCAATGTATGAACTCTGTATGCTTCTCTCTTATTTAGATCTTCTTTCATCAACATTTTGTAGTTTTCAAAACACAGATACAGTATGTGTTTTGACAGATATGTGCCTGTGTATTTCATTTTTGGGAGATATTACAAATTAATATTTTAACATTTTGATTTGAAATTTCTTATTACTAGCATATAACAATATGACTGATTTTTGTGTGTTGACTTTTTGTTCCTGTGACTTTACTAAACTTATTTATTATGTTTAAGAAAGTTTCTGGAGATTCATGGGGAAGTTTTAAATAGACAATTATGTTATCTGTGATTATGAACAGTTTTATTTCTTGTTCTTCGAACTTTGTGCTATGTTTTTACTACTATTACTACTACTATCATTATTTTACTATATTGATCTGCCTAGGACTTTCATATGATTCTGGATAGAAGTGGTAAGAGTGACACCCTTGCCCAATTTCGATTCAGTTATGCTAGTTATACTTTATTTATATAGTAGATGTCTTTTAGTTAGTTGAAGCAGTTCTCTTCTGTTCTTAGTTTGGGGAGAGTTTTTGTCATGAATTGGTGTTTCATTTTGTCATGTTTTTTCTGCATTAAATGATATGATTGTGTGGCTTTTCTTCTTAGACTATTAATATAGAACTTTACATTGATTAGCTTTTGAATAATGTACTAGCTATATAGGCCTGAGATAAACTCTATATGGTTGTAATGTATCATATCTTTTATATATTTCCAGATTTGATTTGCTTACACTTAGCTAACAATTATTACAATTATATTCTAAATGCTATTGATCTTGTATTGCCTTTGTCTAGTTTTAGCATCAGGATAATGCTGGCTTTATAAAATGAGTTGTGAAATGTTCTCTCCTGTTGTATTTTCTGAAAAAGTTTTGTAGAGTTGGTGTTATTTTCTTTTTACATATTTGCCAGAGAAATCCCATGACCAAGGAGATTTCTTTTTAAAATATAAATATACTTTATTTAATGGTTGTAGGACTATTCAGGTCATCTATTACATCTTGAGTGATGTTTTTACTTGTGGTTTTTGAAGACATGGACCCATGTCATCTATGTTGAATTTACAGGCAATAATCATTTGTAGTATTTCCTTATTATTGTTTAAATACCTGCGGGGTCTGTAGTGATATCCCATATTTCCTCCCTGATACTTATAATCTGTTTCTTCTCTCTCTCTCTCTTTTTCTATATTAAGTTAGCTAGAAGTTTATCAATTGTATTGAGTTTTTTCTTCTATTGTCCCTATTTTCTTTACTGTCCTTACTATTTTTAGATTTCCTTGATTTCGGTTCTTCTCCTTATTATGCACTTCCTTAGGCTTGCTTTGCTATTCTTCTTCTAGGTTTTTTTTTTTAATGTGGAAGCTTAGATCATTGATTTAAGAACTTTAAAAAAAAAAGATAAGCATTGATTACTAGAAATTTCCCTCTAAGCATAGCTTTAGCTGCATTCTACATATTTAGATATGCTGTGTTTTCATTTCCATTCAAATAATCTTTTTCAAATAGATTATAAAAACTACGCTTAATTTCTATGTGTTTGAAGATTTTCCTGTTGAAGTTCTTGTTATCAACTTCTATTTTTATTTCTTGGTAATTAGAAAACCTTGTAATTGAAATAATGCTTTTTATTCTTTCAATTTTTAAAGTTTATTAAAATGTGTTTATAATCAAGGATATTCTCTATCTTGTTGAATTGTTTTCCATGCATACTTGAAAAAATATTCTGTCCATTTTTGCTTCATGTATTTTGAAGTTCTGCTGTTAGGGGAATAAATATTTATAATTTTTTTTTTTTTTTTTTGAGTCAGAGTCTCACTCTGTCACCCAGGTTAGAGTGCAGTGGCAGGATTACAGCTCACCACAGCCTGGGATTCCTGGGGTCAGGTGATCCTTCCACCTCAATCTCCTGAGTAGCTGGGACTACAAAGTGCACTCTGCCCAAATCATTTTTGATTTTCTTGTAGAGATTAGGTCTCACTATGTTGCTCAGGCTGGTCTCAAACTCCTGATCTCAAATGATTTTCTGGCCTCGGCCTCCTGAAGTGGTAGGAATACAGGCATGAGCCACTGTGCCTGACATATTTAGGGTTATTATGTCTTCTTAGCAAATTAGTCCTTTTATATGTAATGCCCCCTTTATCTTTGGTCATTTTCTTTACTCTAAAGTATACTTTGATATTAATTATAGTCACTTCATTTATTTATTAGTGTTTATAAGATTTTTACTTCTTTCTTTCTTTTTTTTTTGAGTTGGAGTCTCACTCCGTCGCCCAGACTGGAGTGCAGTGGCCGCTCCCGGCCACCGCAGCCTCGACCTGCTGGGCTCCGGCGATCCTTCCGCCTCAGCCTTCCAAGTAGCCGGAATTACAGGCATGCGCTACCACGCCTGGCTGATTTTTTGATTTATTGTAGAGATGAGGTCTTGCTGCCCAGGCAGGTCTCGAACCCGCGGGCTCAAGGCAATCCACTCACCTCAGCCTCCTAAAGGCACAGGATTACAGGCTGAGCCACCGAGCCCGGCTTTACTTCTTTCTTTTTTCCATCTTTTTACTTTTAATTCACCTATACCATTGCATTTGAAATGAGTCTCTTATAGACAACGTGCAGTTAGGTCAAATTTTTTAAAACATTTTGATAATTTCTTTTTACTCCTTATATCTAGATATTATTTAATGTAATTATTATGTTTGAAATCATGTTTATAATTTAGTTTTTTATAATCTGTGTGTTCTTTCTGGTTTTTTCCCCCTGTATTTGCTCTTCATTAATTCTTTTAGTCTATATGAACCATTTTTTAATATTCCACAACATCCCTGTTGTGACTTTGATTATACTACTTTATAGATATTGTAGTGGCCACTCTAACTATTACCATGCTTACTTACTTTTTAATATCTTCTTAGAATCAATATTCTACCAGTCAAAATGGTAGAAATTTTGCCAACATGCATAGAGCCCTTTTACGCTGTTTTATATATTACAGAAACATATATTAAAAATTCCATCAGCTAATGCCATAGTTTTTGCTTTCCAACCATAAAATATATTTCAAAAACTGAAGAGAAAGATAATAGTTGATTGCATTCATCCAGAAAGTTGCCATTTTTGTTGCTCTTCCCTCATTCCTGAGGACCTAAATTTCTCTCTGGTATTGTTTCCCTTCTGGTATGCAGAACTTTTATTGCATTTCCATTAGAAGAAAGTTACTTGTAATTAAAACTCTTAGTTATTCTTTAAATGAAAATGTTTTTATTTCGCCTTTATTTTGAATGATATTTTACTGAATATAGAGTTCTTGGTTGACAGTTGTATTCTTTCATCACTTTAAATGTGTCATTTTACTGCCTTATTTTCTGATGAGAAATCTGCAGTCAATCAGATTGTAAATTCCTTGACAAAAGAGATACTTTCTTTGAATCCCTATATGTAACCAGGACAATTTCTACATGCACACTAGATATTTATATGTGTATGTTTGGAACCTGATTGACACTTATTTTTATATAAAGTGATTATATACTTTATATTGTTCAAACCTTGACAATTTGAGCATATGAAATGTGTATTAAAATACTTTATAATAACAGGCACAGACAATAAATAGGATCTATGGTTACCTACATTTTAGTTATTTTTTTCCTTCCAAGGAAGGAAAAATTATGAATGCTTAGTAGGTAGATATTTATCATTTCAGCTTCCAAGAATAACAATACACATATGAGAAGTAGTTTTATTTCCCATCCCATGATTTTTAATTATGTGGTTTAAATGAATATAGGTATGTTTCTACAGATTCTGCCAGTCTGTCTAAAGATAATCTCCCATCCGACTATGATTAATTAGACAAATGTGGGGCCCAGACACAGGGCCATGATATAAATTTACTCCTTTGGGTAGAAGTCATTAACCCAAAGATAGAATTCTATGAATTCTGGACTATTATAGGCTTTTTCGGGTTTATTTATTTGTTTGTTTCTTTTCCAAATTCCTATTTGGAGTCAAGCAAATAGATTCAGTTTTTGTCTGTCAGTGAAACTATGTAGCCTTAGAGTACTGGCCATGTCCTCCCACATTTGTAAGAAGTTAGTCTACAGTAGGAGGAAAAGAAGCAAAAAAGAAAGTCAAAGAATTCATACTGGGAGCAGAAGGGTCCTAATACCAGTTGTTCCTATGTATTGGCTGGTTTCTGTTGACTTAAATGCATCAACTTGTATGTTTGCTTAGGTAAATTTTATTTGGCTTTCCATCACATGCAATGGAAAGAAATTCAAATAATACTTAGAATCTTATTTTTTGTTACTTCTGAGACAGCAAGAAGCTCTCCAGTGAAAGAGTAATAAACTACTAATAAGAGTACAGCTATGTATATTGTAAATATTTAAACTTCAAGCTTTAATTTTATTGTATTCCATGTGTAATACAATGTTATTGTATTCCATGATGTCTCTCATAATATGCCTATTTCTGTAATTCCTTAAGTTTATATTCTTAATGATGGTTATCAGGCACATAAGCTCTAATAAAATAAAACATAGCAACGTAAAAATTACTCTGTATAGTGGCTATTTCATACCCTTCAGAATGCTTATTGTTTGACAAAACATGGATAACAGCAGAGTTTCAGTTATCAGTCTAACAAATATTTGTGATCTACCCACTCTGTCAGAAAGATGTAAAACAACATAGTAAAGGTCACTGCCTTAGGGAAATTATGAGCAAGCTCTGTGAGACAAACAATAAGTTTGTCTCTATTTAACATAAGTTAAATAAGTTTCTATTTAACATATAAACAATAAATAATGAATAAACTATATAATTTCAGATATTAATAAATGCTGTGAAACCTGATATGATAGAGACTTAACTTGATGGAGAGTCACTGGAAGAGTTCTTTTAGACTGGAGAGTTAGGAAAGACTTCAGAATAAGCGAAAGGCAGGCAGACATCAGAATGGTGAGAAGGAAGTGGCCTCTGAAAGATGGTTCTAGATCCCAAAGCTGTACTAAACTTTGTGCTTTGGGGAAACAGAAAGCTAGAGACATTGAATTATAATAAATGAGTATGATACAACTTAATATTACTCAAACTGTTTCCTGGACTAATAAAGAATAGGAATTATGAAAAAAATTGAGAAATAAGACTGCTTCTGAGCAACCCTAAAAAGTTTCACTGATTAATCTGAGAGAGCTAGAGAAAGGGTGGGGGGGGCTGCTGAGAATCCTTGCTGGTTTTTGTCTTCCTATAGTTGAGAGATCTACCAATTATAAAATTAGCTGCTCCTTGTCAGAAACTTTTATCTGATTAAAAACCTCTCAGAATTCTTTATATAAGCTAAATTATTTTTAAATATCTTCAATATCATGTCAATATTGTTCTTTGCTTCTTTGTCACAACTTGCTAGAGTCCTGATACAGAGACAGAGCCCTAAATTCCAGGAATGTCAAAATGGGAAAGAAACTTGACTAGCTGGCCTTGTGTTTATCAAGGATCTGCATGCAACAGAATTCCCTGTGGAACCTTTTAAGATTATACGAAGGAGTTCTCCTCTCCAAGACTCGATTCAGATAACCTAGAGATGGATCAATAGTATATATGGCAATTAATAGCTTTAAAGCTAGAAATGTATTTTGTTATATATTCTCAATTAAGAGACTCATTTTTCAATAATAAAAATAACCAGAGTTAGTACCAGAAGCATACTTTCTTGATTTTTAAGTTTTGACACTTTCCAACCAACTGTACACCTTATTCTTATTAATATAGCCTGCGTTAGATATATACAAAAATGATTTTATGGCCCAAAGATTCCTATTTTAATTTTCTTTAGCATCTTTGGGTCACGCAATTTTAGAATTAGAAATCTTTGCAATGGCAGTTATCAGAGCAAGTAGGTAAATAAAAGAAAGAAAGAAGAACTTGAGTAGTCCTAAAAGATGAAATTAATTCTGGCATTAAAGTTCCTACAGGTTTCCCTTAGGCCTCCTTTAGGCTTTTGGTCACTTTTGGGACTTTTTATTTAGACTTGTTTGGAGGAAAACAAGACATACACTTGGCTAATAAGAAAACATCTGTGGATTGAGGGAATAGAGGAGAATGGTCATCTACTCTTTTGACAAAGCCTAATTGTAATTCTGCTCATTAGTTAATGTGCATAATGCCATTTTTCTTTTTAACAGGGGAGAAGAGGGATTAAACACTAATTTTTTCCTAAATGGATAATTGTGAACTTGTGTCTGAATATGTAAAGTTACTTAAAATATAGAGAACTTTCTATGCGGCACCAAATTTTCTAGTCTCTTTTAGACTTTCAGTTGTCCCTGCCTCTGAGAAATCAAGTATAAAAGCAGCTAAGAGTCTGCTCACTCCTCTGAAGCCAGAGGTAGAAGCTGTTTGGAAGACATTTTGTTTCATCTCTTTTTTAACTCCTATAAAAGTATTTCTGGAGAGGGTAGCTAATAATAAAATAGGTAGGTGGGCGGCAGGGAGTTAACTAAAATGTTCAGAATAGCACTGAGTACAATCACATTTAAAAATAGAGAGAACAAGCCAGGAACAAAACCCCACTAACTCAGTATATCTAGTTCAGATGTAGCTAATGTCCCTATTTAGCATCTTCAAGTTGCTCACACTTTCCTCACCAAACTAAGAATGTGCCTCTAGCACTGCAGAGCCTGCCAAGTCCAAGGACACAGGAATGTGAATTATCAAACAAGCTGGGATGAAAGGTGCTGAAATCATCTTTTTAGAATATTGCCAAAAAGCAGCTTGAGTTTTTATGGTGCTAATTGCTGAAATATGTTTTAGCTTCCGTATTCATTCGGAGCTTGTGACCCACTAACCAAAAAGTAAAGCGGGTGTTGTAAAAAAAAAAACAACATTAAAATTAAAAAGAAAAGAATGGCACTCAGAAGGAGCAGGGTAAGAGAGGCCTCCTAGAAAGCCATATTATATTAAAAGAAGTATATTTTATAAGTTCTATATGGCTATACGATTCAATTTGACCACCAAAGTAATTCAGTCCTTTATTGATTTTCTCAGCCCATGTCTTTTTTCAACAGGGATAGGTTAGCAATGATCTTGAAAGTGAGGCAATTTGATAGCTAATTTGAATTCATTGTTCTTCCTATCACTGTATTTCTTATTTAATGTTTCTAAAAAAAAGTTATTTATGCCTGTTGCCACATTTCAACCACACAATATTTTGTTAATTCAAGTAATTGTATCTATGTTTTCCTGTAGTCAAAACTGAGGCACAGAAAGCTGGAATATGTTTCCTTAAAATCATGTCTCTTATGAGCAGCAGAATTAGGGCTGAGGTGGGATCTTTTGCCCTACCGTGAGATTAGTCCACACCATTCCACTGTCACCAGCTTTAAAGGTCCCAGGAATATATTACAAAAATAACTTAGAGAAGCTTATTTTGATATTTTTGAAAGAAAGTTTTAACTAAATAATTTTTCTGAAATAGTTTGTGAGAAAGCAACAGTACCAGATAAGGGTCCCTTTCAGACTTATGAATTTAATATTATGGAGGGATTTTCGGACTGAAATTTTTCCAGACATCAAAGACACAAGTAGTCACTAAATACATGAATTATTGTTCAGTTGTCAATTGAGTAGATATAAATCTAAATGTTACCAATCAAATATACATGAATGACTTATTCCTGTTTGTTTGAGTAATTGGAGTTTTATTTGTATTTCTATTTATTTATTTTTTTGAGTTGGAGTCTCACTCTGTCACCCAGACTGGAATGCAGTGGCCTCTCCCGGCCACTGCAGCCTCGACCTGCTGGGCTCCAGCAATCCTTCCACCTCAGCTTTCGGAGTAGCTGGAACTACAGGCGTGTGCTACCACACCCAGCTACTTTTGGATTTATTGTAGAGATGAGGTCTCGCCAAGTTGCCCAGGCGGGTCTCGAACCCGTGGGCTCAGGCAATTCACTCACCTCAGCCTCCCAAAGCACTGGGATTACAGGCTGAGACACTGAGCCCGGCCGAAGTTTTATTTTTACATGTGGATTTCCTCAAACACTTTTTAAAAAATTATTATTATTTATTATAGAGATGTGGGGTACAATTCAGGGTTAGGTATATAAACATTGATCATGCTGGCACCCTTGCTGATGAGGTATACCCCTCCCTCCCCTAGCAGTTTCCCTCAACTGCCATTCCCAACCCCCCTCCCCTGATAGTTTTCCACTACTGCCAATTGCTTTCTTATAGCATTATAATTGTTCAAGGTCAAACACTTTTAAAATATGACTTCTGAGGCATTTTCACATACAAGTTGTGGTACCAGGACATCACTTTGAAAAACACTCTTTTCTAAAACAAAACTGTATAATTAAATTACTTAAAGTAATATACAAAAGGGTGGAATGAACTTCTAGTTATCCATAATTGTTAACTTTATATTTTTGTAAGGTCTGGGCTTAAATTTCATTCTAAAGATAGAAACTCTGTTCTTCAGCTAAAAAGAAAAAAAGAAAGAAAGAAAGTAGGAAAAGATATCTGGTTGAGATGTCTCTAGATGTTCATACTTTGATCCACCCTTTCTGCTCCAAATACATAATACCAGGTAAGATTTGAAAAGAGAAGACTAAAATATATATATCTGTGCTTGAAAAGAAGACAAACATTTCTGTGGGGACAATGGAACAGAAGTGCAAACCGTTGAGTGGAATTGAGGCCTATTGAAACCAGGAATTTAGCTACTGGGTAATGAAGTGGATTAAATGTTTTCCATTTGAAGAAGTGAGACAGGAAATGGGAACTGAATTCAATGCTTCGAGCCAGGAGTTTAGGCTGGAGCTTTATCGTTTCATTCATAAAATGTGATTAAAAAAAAAAGTACTATTGCTACTTACTTCCTGAGGAAGTAGAAAGATAACAGATGTAGTCTCAAATTAAGAATGAGCAAAACTCCATACCTTCTCTTTGAACATATATGACATGTCCTTGTTATGGTGTATGTAAGGATCATTAAAATACTTAATTTTGGACCAGAAACTCAAGGAATTGTGTGGGATCAACCACAATAACCAATAGGAAGGGAAGTGGATATACAAGGAGCATGAGGAAGAAAACAAATTTGAACAAAGTAAGTTTCCGTTCAAAATGAGTCAGAATAAAACATCTCAAACACACGAAGGCATATAAAGCTAAAAGAGTTTTTTAAATGTCAAAATATTTTATCATAAACTCTGAAACCTTATTACTTAATGTATTATCCTCGGACTAGAAACATCAGCATCACCCATGAGCTTGCTGGAAGCATAGTCTCAGGCCTCAGCACACACTTACTAAATCAAATTCACATTTTAACCTAACCACAATGTAACTCATATTTACATGAATGTTAGAATAGTGCCACTAGAGAATATCATACATTTATAAAATTGTCTGACAAATACTTTAACATAAATATATTTATATTTTTCTGAGAAATGAAGGAAACAAATTTCATTTAAAGAAAGAGGAACAAGTGATTAAGGCACAAAAAGAAAGCGACATGATATAGTATCTGGTGGTTATAAAAAGGAACCAACTTAAAGTCGTGAAAATGAGAATTATAATCTCTGAGGAAAAAAATGAGCTAGTATATGCTTTGACTAGACACAGGTGAAAAAATAGTAATTAAATACTGTTGTAAGGTATTTATGCACAGCATAGTCTGAGAGAGAGTGACAGACAGGGAAAGAGAGAGAGAGAGAGACAGGGAGAGAGAGATAGGCTAAAGTGTGTAGATTGCAAAGTTCCGACTTAAACTTAGAGTTCTAAGTGATGCTGAAAGGAATTGGTAAGAGTATTATTTTTGAAGCCATATTTATAGGCAATTTTTCAGAGTTGAAAATAATAGATGAAGTATCATATTGGGAATAAATCCTGATACCAAGCAGAATAAACACATTTAGAAATATTGCAGTTAATCTTCAGAATATTGATGGTAAAGAGCAAATTGTAAAAACCAAGAAGAAAAAAGAGACGAAGCAAAGAGAAATGATTAAACCATAGCATGTGTGTCATCGGCAATAGATGGCAGAAGACAAAAAGTAGATTCCATCTACTGAAGTAACATGACGGATGTCAGTTGGAAAGGATTTCATTATTGTACTATTTTTCATCTTTTCCTGTAACCATATCCTCGTCCAGTTTTTCTCAGTAAACATGCAGAGTGTTTGTCCTTGGTCCTTAAATTTAAGTTCAGCCACATAACTTACTTTGACCAAAAAAGCTGAGTTGAGTCGGAAGTGTCAGCATGACACTTCCAAACCTGGATTTTAAGAGGCCTAGCTTATTCTTAGGTGTTTCAGCCATCCTCATGGGAAAAATATGCCCAGCCTCTCCTGCTTATCACACAAAGAGAATGAGAGATGTAAGAAGCATATGAAGCAGAACTGCCCTAGCTAAGCCACCTGACACTCAGATGCATGAGCTAAATAATTGCTTATTGTTGTCTCCCACTGAAATTGAGCATGTGTATGTGTGTGTGTGTTACACTGCAACATCAAGCCAATACACTTATTTAATTATGTAATACAAGAATAAGCACAAAATAAAGATGTGTTGCATATACAAAGGGCTTCTCACTCATAAGCCCTTACCAAAAAACTATTGAAGAAGAATGGAAAAACAAAGAAAGAAAAACAGAAAAAAAAAAAAGAAAAAAATAAAATAAAAGGGAATCATGAAGTATAAGAAACAATGAACATAGAGGTTTATAAAATATCGATAAACTTAACACTGACCGTGTGCCTTTGAAAATAAAATTTTTAAATTCTAAAATATTAGAATAAGATTGGATAGTTGGGTGTTCAGTTGGTAAGATATGATAAATTTGTGTTGTACTAAGAAGGAGAAAAAAATACTGAAAAATTTAAACTTTCTTTGAGAAAACTTAGTGTTAAGATGTATGTTAAAATTTAAGGAAAAAAAATAATACAAATGCAATGTAGTACTTCCAAAGAAACAGATGAATAAAGGGTAAGTGGATTACGGAAATCTAATTCAACAAAAGAAAAAAAGAAAATCAAATCAAAGGAATAGTAAAGAAAAAAAATTATATGGTAGAAGTCTAAAAACTTGTAAACATCTTATATTCTATTGAAAAACCAAACTGTTGTATTGTCAATTAGCATTCAAATTTCACTAGTTAGCAGGAATATGCACATAAACTCACAGAGATGATAACATAATGAAATCTCAATAATTGTAATGAAAACACATTCATCACAAGCAAAAATGTTTAAGTTAAACAACATCATGTATTGATAAAGATTGGAGAAAGTGAGAAATCCCATACTGCTTTTGAGTGTTAAATCAGTCAGTTTTGAGACCAATTGAAATTATCTAATAACATTACTGACTCAGCAATTTAACTTTTGGGACTACCTCAGAGAGAAATTGTAGCACGTTTGTAAAAGTGAACATTTAGTATATATTTGCTACAGCCTTGTTAATAGAAAAAATTATTAAATAATTTTAAGTATGCATCACTGGCAAAATGGGTAAACATTTTTTCTTTTATTATTATGATTGAATACTATTCAGTAGTTGAAACAAATGGGTCATGTATTTATATGAATAAAACTCAAAGAGATAATGCTTAGAAAAAGCAAGTTGCAGAATAATATGCACACAATAAAACTACATAATAGTTGCAAAGAGAAAGACAACACTTTGTATTCTTTATCATACATTCATATATTATATATGAAAGTATGTGTGTATATATACTATAATAAACAAAACATTTAGGACAATGATTTTCTCTGAAAAGGAAAGAGAATGAATTTGGGGAGACAGTCATGATCTTCACTGGTATATTTAATATCTTACTTGTATAATATTGCAATTTTTCAGTGTTTGACCACTTTAACAATTTTTACAAATAGTAACAAAAGTTGAGGAAAGTAAAGATGACCGTGATTCTTGTACTCACTCTTTTTTTTTTTTGCCAAAAGTCTAATACTAATTTTAAGCAAGAGGTGTATTAAAACATCTCTCATATATTTAAAATATTTATATTTTGAGTAATTTAATGCATGGAAGATCATGTATCAAGCATGGGAAATGCAACTATGAACAAGAAAGACACAATTATCATCTCCACAAAGCATAAGTTAGCAATATTTGAATGAAAACATATCCTTTAAAACTTCTATTTTGAACAGTTGTTTGAACGTCTTGGGCACCACTGCGCTTTTGCAAAGTCATCTATCTATTCACTCAAAAGTTATTAGTGGATCCTATCATGGACACTGTTCTTGGAAGACAGATGTGAACAACAGCAATAATAGTACTGATTTTAATAATAATACCTAACATTTAATACGGTTCAATATTTACAAAGCACTGTTTAAGCCACCTGCATGTGTTTATTTAATCCTGACAACAACCAGAAAAAGAAAATCTTACTATTCTCAATGTATAGATGTGTAATCTCATTTTTATTTCTAACAGGCAGCGTTGTATGTCTGAAGATGTCTGAGACAACCATCCTTCTGAAGTATGTGTGCGTGTGAGGGGGGTGGAATCTTTTAACCTCCTCTATACTTTCTGTCTTTGTTTACATTGAAATTTGGTGTGTTATTTTTTAAGCTTTACATTGACAAATTGTAAATGTGCATATTTGTGGGGCACAATTTGATGCTTGGATGCAAGTATATGTTGAATAATAATTAAATCAGAAATGGTGTATGCTTCACCTTGTGCACTTATCATTCATTCTTTTGTGGTGAGAACTTTCAAAAACCGCTTTCCTAGCTATTTTGTAATATAGAATATCTTACCATTAACCATAGTCCCTGCAATAGCGCACTAGAGCTTATTCCTTGTATCTAATTGTAATTTTGTACCCATTGACCAACATCTGTCCATCCTTTCCCCTCTACCGTCCCTTTCCCAGTCTCTAGTAACCTCTGTTCTACTCTCCACTTCTACAGTATCAACTTTTTTTTTCCCTTTAGATTCCATGTATGAGTGAGATCATCTGGTATTTGTCTTTTTGTGTCTGTCTTATTTCACTAAATGTGATGTATTCCTCTATTCCATTTTTCTATGTGTCTGTTTTTATGCCAATATTTTACTATGTTGGTAACTATAGCTCTGCAATATATTTTGAAGTCAGATAGTGTCATGCCTCCAGCTTTGTTCTTTTTTGTTCAGAATTGCTTTGGCAATTTTAGGTCTTTTGTGGTTCCATATAAATTCTAGGATGGCTTTTTCTATTTTTAAATTAATTAATGTATTGAATTATTCAGTTCCAAGATTTCTGTTTGGCTCTGCGTGTGTGTGTGTGTGTGTGTGTGTGTGTGTGTGTGTGTGTGTAAACACTTTATTATATATTATATATAATAAACATTTTCTTATATATATTACATATAATAAAAACATATTTGTTGAATGTCTTATTCGAATCATGAAATGTTGTCCTGATTTCATTGAATTGTTTGCCTGCATTCTCTTGAGTCTTCTTAAGATCATTATTTTGGATTCCCTTCAGACATTTTGCAAATATCTTTCTCTTTGAGGGTCTGTTACTAGAGAATTACTGTGTTCATTTGGAGGTGTCATATTTCCTTGCTTTTTCATGTTTCTTGTGTTTCTACATTGATATCTGCACATCTAATGAAACGGGCACTTTTTTTTTTTTTTAAGTTTTATGGAGTAGATTTTATAAGAAGAAACTTTCCTGTAGCTGTTTCCTAGGATGTCATCCGGGTATGGTTCACTGGCTTTGGTTCTGAGTGGGCTCAGTAGTGTGGTTTCTGTGCAGTTACTTTTGCCATAATCCTCATCAGTGACATATGTAACAGTTTAGTGGTCTAGGCTGTAAGAGATTCAGCTATGATGATGCGATTTTACTGAGGATGGGGGCACCAAGTTAGTTGTCTGACTTGCTGTGAGTGGGCATGGTGAGCCGGCAGGCTATGTGGAGGGTTCCATGGGCTCTTAGGGAGTTTCTGGCAGTCTGACTGTTGGGCTAGATGTGGGAGTGGTGGGCTGGTGGCTATTTGGCAGCTTTTCTGTTGTGCAAGCCTATCTGTTTCCTGAGCTGAGGAGGATGAAGTGCAACGTGGGTTCAATCACCTGAAATGTGTGTGTATCTATGACAGGGCCATTGAAAAGGAGAGGTGAGCAAGGTTTCAGGAGCAGTGTAGATGTATGGGGCTATCTGTGGAGATGAAGCAGCTCTATAGAAGACAACGTGAAAGTCTGAAGAATTTTAAAGAGCAGAGGTATCTAAGACTGAATTTCCAGTCATTCCTGGTATTGTACTATCCTACAACCCCCTCTAACATCGCCAAACATAGAGTAAAAAATGTTTACTAAGTCCTTCTACAGTCTTATTTTTTTTAATGTTCCTTATTGAGAAATTACAAAGAGTTTGTGGTACATGCGTCTTTGAATAATCATCAACAAAGCAATAAAAATTATTTTATCAATGGGAAGTAACACCTAGGTTTCCAGCATGCCTAGGATTAGAACTTAAGTATCTGTATTTAAAAACTAAAGACTGAACTCAGAAAACTGGAAAATGTACACATATCCAAGTCACTGCCACCTATATTATATAAACAGAAAACAGAAAATATCTTAGAACAATTATTAGTAAATAGATTAATAAGAGCAGATTTTAACAAATCACTTTCTGAACAAAATATAGATTGATTAATGGGTGGCACACATATGCCCACCTGATACCTTATGTTATTTAGCATGTATTTGATCAGAAAATCAAAATAAAACCATTGAGTGATAAAGTACTTATTTATTTTTTCTTATGACTTCAATAGTGTTTTGGCTGCTGTGTAATCTTTGTGAGGCTCAGAGATGCTAAGTAAAGCTAGTTTTCAAGTGTCACTCTTGGCAAGTGAGATAGTCCTTTTATAAAAATATCTGCTGAGCTTTGACACTTAGACTGAAGTGTGTGTCCACATATCTGCTATAATGTGAATATGTCTTTGTTCATTCTGACTCACAGATCCTTCAGTCAACAAAAGTGCTTTACAGATGAGCAATTCAAGACTGCAAAATCAAAGGTGGTATGTAAAACTATCTTTCTCCGAGGACTACTGATCATCTTACCTTGAGAAACTAGTAAACCAGATGTGGCTATTTAGTTTCCAGATCTTCACAACATGTTTATGCTTTGTCATTGTCATTCTCATTCTCTGAGAACAATGTATGCTGTAGACTGGAGATAGTACCAAATTAGCCTAGAATTTGTTCTATTTGTCACTGATTTATAAGAAAACCATCTCCTTTTTTCCCCCACCTAGTATCAGTATCTATAAAATCTGAGAAAATCTTAATTTCATTTTGGGGATTTTATGAGACTCTACCTTGTGAACTGATCTCTGGCCACTCTTTTATTGATGATGATGTTTGTTAATATATTTTTTAAACCATAACTTCTCCATTTAGGTTTTCATACAGTAGTGTTTTTCATTTTTAATATAATTATTTTAAAGCAAAACTTTATAAAACATTCCAATGCCTCAGTAGTTATTATTATGTCCAAGTAGTCACATAATGGCAACTCAGAATATTTTAAATAATTTTTCCATACTTGATTAGACCAAAATTGTATTCATGAACAAATATGCTTTTACATTTTCTCCTGCTTTTACATTTTCATACATGTAAAATGCTTTTACATTTTCTCATTTGCCTGGCAAGTGTCGTATCTTAAAGAAATTCAGAAGGTTGGCAACTGGTGAAATAGTGATGACTCTAGCTGGAAGACACTTCCAGAAATATTTTTGTGAATATCAGAAAGTCTCTCAGACAACTGCAGGCTCACTATTTTGGCTTGAGTATCTAATCCCCAAGCAACATAGGCCATCAAGGAAACAACTTGCATTTTCAGACATAATGGTAAGGAAAAAGTTATACCTGTGGCTGAGTACTCGGTTTCTTGCCTTGCATGTCGAAAACTACCTCTCTTCAATTTAAAGGTGCGCTAGCCTAATTCAACAGGTCTGAGGTCCTAATTTCTAATTTACTAAGTAATTTGTCACATATTACCTACACCCTCTCGAGTCAGATCAAGTGCAAGCACCAAATCATGGCAATGAATCTAGACATGGGAAACTTTGTGATTAATTCACTAGGAGGATTTGTTGCTAAATATTGGAAATATACCTTTAATTTGAAACATTAATGCATGTAGTTATGTAATTATTTATCTAATAGTTGTGTAAAACTATGTAAAAACAAGCAGAGTAAAGCCTAAAAATGTATTTCCTAAACAAGTAAAATTAAATGAAGGGTTATTTAGAATTCAGTTTTAGACAAGGCATTACTTGGGTTATAGATGGAGGTATTTGGGAGTACCTCAGAATTTTGCACAAATCTTTTCTGATATGATGTTCTGAAATAACAGATTGTATGTCTATATTTAAGAAATAAAATATATTTCCTCTATATTTGAGCTGTATAAAAAGACAGAAGGAAGACAGATGGAATTATATTCCAACTGTTTGTTCAGCAAGAACCACTGGAACTTACAGATCATCACCTTTGCACTCTGATAGCTTGGATTCATATCCCTGCTCTGCCATTTATTAATTACTTAATTTTGATAATCCTCAGCTTCCTTATCACAAAGGTAGGAAAAGATAATATGGTAATAATAATTGTAACTATCTCACAAATATGAGAATTGAATAATTACCATGGTATTTGTTGTTCTTTTTATTATTAAGCCCAACAATAATATTTATGGTAAAGACGATGATAATCCAGAATCCTACAGAAAGGTAATGATACTCATCAAGTAGAAATAGTAAAAAATCATGAGAAGCTGTAAATTGGGTATTGTATTATGTGAACAAGCAGCTTCTAACATTTATATAGCTATAGCTATCTATCTATCACCTATCTGTCTATCATCTATCTATCTATCTAATCTAATCTATCTATCATCTATCATTGATCTATCTACCTGAGAGAGGTGGACACGAAGCACACAGTGCCAGAAAGTATTCCTTTAAAAAAATTCACTCCTTAATTTTCTCTCATGTAATTATGTACTTCATAATTTAAGAAAAAAGTTATAATGATAGAAACTAATCAAATATTGAAAGCATACGATAACTTCTAAATCTCTTTGAATAAGCCATGAAATATAATGACATTAGGGCAATCTTAGAAAATAGATTTGGATTCAAATTTCTACTTTTCCTGTCACTACTTTGCATAAGTTATTTCTGCATCTCAGCTTTTTCATTTATAAAATGGGAACTCTAATATCCACTTTGTAGAGCTGTTATAACAAGTGGATGAAATAATATATGAAACCTCTTAATATAGTATTTCATTATGATAGAAATTCCATAAATGTTAATTGTAGTTATTATACTTGCTATTAATAACAGTAATCACATTATTATTATAAATGTTATTATTAAGAAATTTTACACAAAAATCAGCTCTACCATTAACTGGTATATCAGCCTAAGAATTAAAACTATTCTGATAAATTCAGCTTATTTCAGTGACAGTAAATATTAGTGTATTTGTTAAATGAATTTTATTTAACCATGTTATGTTCCAGGCACAGGATGGTAAACAAGATGGACTTGGTCCCAGCTCTAATGTTGCTTTGAATATGGTGAGAAGATTAAAATATGCAAAAAGACAACTACTGTAAATGATGATTAGGCTTCTCTTGAAAAAGTAGAGGTGAAATAGGAACACCTAACCAAGACTTGTAGGAAAAAGTTGAGTTTGGATATTGTGCTAAGAGATATTCAAGGAAAAAAGTCAAGATTTTTCTAGAAACAACACTGAGAAGACTCAGAAGCCACATAAATTATAATATAGTCACATAACAACAAAAAGCAAAGTGTGTTGACATTTGGAGATTGTGGAAAAATGAGTGGTAATAAATGAAGATAGAGTGATCATTTAAAGCCTGATCATCCTAGACTGTAAATATAAGGAAGTGGGACTCTGCTTCCAGAGTAATGCACAAAGAAAAAACAGGATTTAATGTTCTATCCTTTATTTTTTACAGAACTTGTTCAGAAGCGCATTTCATAAATTCAGAGATGCTTACATGAAACCCAAAGTTTGATATCGCCTGCCAAGTGATGGGGCAGTAACTCACAGTCCACCAGAACCTGACACTGTTAAACCTTTCAGGTCTACACAATTCAATGTTTACTTTAAAATTTTTCTTTTAATACCAAGGTGTGCCAGTGGCTTTTCTAATAGGTTAATGGTAGCTTCTGTCTCCTCAGATGGGTGTTTCAGAAATAATATGTTTTCTTTTGTGAGTTGGGCTATCAACTGAACAGCAATAGACTGTTCAATTGGAAGCCACTCAGAATGGTGACATCAAGTTTGAGCACAAACAAATGCTGACCTCTGCCTTGGTTCTAAAATGCTGCCTCCTTTCTCCACAACCAATAAGGCAATATTTTTATTTCCTTCGGTAACCCATGATAGATTTGAGTGAGAGAAAGTACTTCTGCTGCAAATTCCGCAGGCAAGGAATTGAAGAAAATGGGAGGTCCTGTCCATTAGCTCGTTTTTAGGCCCAGGATAAAAGAAAATGTGGCTTTAAGAAGAAATAGAGAAATTGGACCAAACGCTTTCTGGACTTTAACTTTTAAAAAGTCCCACTTTCTGCTGATACAGTTGAATAAAGCATTTTATCCCTTGCCTTCTATTCTCTTTGTTTCTTAATATATATTTTTTTGCAGTCATATTATTCTCTACACACTAAAAACATTCATTTGGAAATAATTACTGTTTTTTACAGCATCTGATATACCATTAATATCTTAAATAACAGAAAAGAAGTGAGACTTGAAATTTTGCTTTCTGAGATTTAATTGATTTATTTTAAAGGATGTGTAAACATACAACTTTCCAAGGGATACAAGTTTACTATTATATTTTTGGGTTCACACTAGTTATCTTATTTCTACATGCCACTTGGTTTTGTTTTTTGAATTCTTTTAAATTCACTTTTATTTCTATTAGCCCTTTCAATCTTTTAAAGATTTTTCATAAATTGTTAATACTTCCCATTAGATTTTAGGTTGTCTTCCAGTAACCATAGATTTGAATTAAGTCATAAAAGACTTTATTAATTCAATAAGGGTTATTTTTATTAGAAAATAATGAGAGATCCCTAAAGTACCATACGATGTTACATTTAGGTTTAATGTCAATACCTGCACTGGCTGAACTCTATCTTTGCCGATGGAATTCCCTAGCCACAGATCTGTTCTCTGGTGTGTTAAGGATGACTCAATTGTCTCTGTGATGCCTAGAAAAAGAGGTGCACGTGCTGGGGGAACAACAGAGATGGAAAACATGAGAGATGGTTTTTCTCTTAGTGACTCCTGTTTTATACCATTTCCTTCTGGCTCCATGGTCTTTAGTAAATTTTCTTATATGGCCTCATGTTAAAGCTAATGCTGCTACTTCCCTTGTGAATTTTTCTCTTGGTGCTTACTCACTCTTAAAATATTTTTAAGTCTTTTTTTTATTAAGCTTAATGAGTACAGCAATAATGACTGTGTTATCTGTCAAAAAATTCGTGGGCTGACCAATCATAAACTGTATTCCTATAAAGAAAAAAAAGATAAACAAAAAAACATAATTTAGGTAGATTAGATTAGTGAATTCAAGAGTACACTGATAAAATAATAATGCTGGCATCATTAATTTGTGGTAGTTGATTGAATCAAGAATTGCACATAAATTAAACATTTTTCATGATGTCATAAACCAAAAATAACATTTAAAAATTACTTCAACTCTCCTTAATGACAGCTCTGCTGCATTTTTCCTTTTGTTTCTTATGAAATACTAACAACATGGAGTAGTTTTCTCTCTTTGAATTTACCAAATAATGACATATTTCACTTAAGTGAACAGGCCTTGAAAATTTTAAAGCTTCTCAACATACACTGATTTAGACTCATACTAAATAAAATAAAAAAGTTTAAATGACCAGGTGTTCCCTCATTCACACTTATAGCAGGGAAAAAAAAAGAAAGAGAGTAGAGTATGAGATAGATGGGGAAGAAAACACACTGTTGCTATCAGCAACCAACAGTCAGGAATAATCATGAAGATTAAGTTTTTAACATATTATACATATATAACAAGAAATAGAATGAAACATTAAAATTACTTAGATTTTATTTTCTCATTTAAAAAATGTATCATCTATGTTGTACCAAAAAGTGAACGATGCTTAGCTGTGTGAGCTTATTTTTGGTGTTCAAATTCTTTGTTCATTTGGTGTGACGATGCAAATATTTATACATTTCTGCTGTTTTAGTCACATTGTCAGAGATAAATTGAAATTGTTGGCACCTAAAGAAGCTCAGAAATCCAGAAGTAAAGAAAAATAGAAGAAGGGAAAAGGAAGAGAAACAGGTAGAATTGGATTTTTTGGTCTGGGGGGCTTTTTTTTGCTCAATGTGCCTTAAATTAGTAATAATGAATATGCAGTAGTAAATCTTAGTTCAGAGTTAAGAATAGCTGCTATTTCCAATGCTTTATAGTTTCAGTATGTAAGACAAATAGCTGTTATTTACCAAACTTTGAGAATTATTTAACTCTTTGTAGTCTGGAGCATAAAATGAGAAAAGACTTCCAATGTCAATAACAGACTAGAAATTACAGTTAAGTCAGGGTATTTTGGGTGCATAATGATTGCCTACAATCCACTGAAAGCCTGACTGTATGCTTTCTTCACACTTGAAGAAGTTAAAGAAGCTATGTTGTCAAATGAATTTCCAATCTAAAACATTCACCTTCTATTTTCTATGCTGACCTCAGTATTTTCAAAATTATTTTGAAAAAAATATTTCTAATCCTTCTTTCTCCTTCAGGTCACTTGTGATCGAGCCATCTGCTATATCTCTATATATGGAATATCCAAGCCTTCTTTGTATTATCTCAGTACCTGTGCCAAGATGCATAACCACCTGACTTTGTATTGCCCGCTATGGTTTTGAATTAACCAGGCAAGAGTAAAGGAAAAGATTAGGAAGCGTACAATGAAATATTTTAAAATTAGGGAAATCAGGAGAACAGTTTGGAATTAAATCCCCTAGTTTACCTCATTTCACTATTCCAAACCACTTTCACAGTCTCTTGTCTAAAACCCTTGGGCCAGATGTGCTTCAGAATAAAAATGTTCTTTTCAATTTTAGCAAGCAGTATGGTGTATTTGCTACATGTTAGGGAACACTCACAGTGAGTTCAGGACAATGTTCTGTAATCAGACATATAAACAAAATCACAACCAATAGTTGAATAATCACAAAAAGTAGAATAAAAATGGCCACATAACTGCTCTGGGTTTTGCTGCCAAATGAATTAATGTTTTGGCTTTCAGTGCTATTTAGTACCAAATTTTGGATAATGGATAGATCCATAATTGTTTATCCTCTGGATATTTTGAAGACATTCCTTTCATTGTGCTGCAAATATTAATAGACCACTAATTACTAAAACAAAAAAAGCCATAAAACCTGGTTTGATTCCTTAGCATTTATTTAAATTGTTTTTTGATTAAGTCTTCAAGAGGTTTGAAGATTACCATTCATGGGTGAGAGCAGCCATCTTCACTTTTCCTAAAAACAGGACTAATTGAAATGACATGAGGCTTCAAGAGATAGGACTGAAAGAATATTTACTAACATATAACTTTGTAATTATAAGACATTAAAGAATAGAAAATAGTTTTTTCCATGGAAAGAGGAAACACACACACATACACACACACACACACCGCTGACAATTGTACAACTGGAATGGTTATATTTGGTTTTTACTTAAGGAAATGGGCTCCCTTATATTTATAATACTGTGAATAACATTCTTTTTTTGTTTGTTTGTTTGAGTTGGAGTCTCACTCGGTCGCCCAGACTGGAGTGCAGTGGCCACTACCAGCCACCACAGCCTCACCTGCTGGGCTCCGGCGATCCTTCCGCCTCAGCCTTCTGAGTAGCCAGAATTACAGGCATGCGCTACCACGCCCGGCTGATTTTTTGATTTATTGTAGAGATGAGGTCTTGCCAAGTTGCCCAGGTGAGTCTCGAACCCGCGGACTCAGGCAATCCACTCACCTCAGCCTACCAAAGGCGCAGGATTACAGGCTGAGCCACCGAGCCTGGCTGTGAATAACATTCTAAAACCATATGTTCTGACTGTGAGAGATCCTCACTGTCACTTTATTAATACCAATGTTTTTTCAGTTTTCTTACATCACCCATACCCACCATTCAGAATGGCTCCACATGGTATAAAATGGTGGCTAGTCTACTATCTTCACTTACAAGTTTTTATATTTATCGACTTTACATGTGGTTAAAGAGTCTTATTTAAGAAAAATATATTGTTGACAATAACAGAGTAATTACACAGTCATTGCTTCAATCTGGCTATATAAATCATTGTGATTTAACCTACAGTAGTAATAAAAATAAATGATATTGTTTTTGGTTCATTACTGCTGTTCTAATAAAATGTAATGAATTAAGAAATTTCCTGAGTGAAACAGTCTCATAAAAATAACAATTTACTAATGGTGCTGTAACACCCAATGTGATTGAATGAAGATAAAAATAAGCATTTTAATAAAAATCTATCTTTAAGAAAATGTCTTTTTTATTTTTTTCATCCTCTTTCTTCTAGTCCAAATGCATGCTTTGATTGCATCCATAGAGATCATTACCAGGAACTATAGTCTCAAAATGATTGCTTGTTTATATAAAAAATTTTAATAAAATTCCAGGAACTCATAAGTTTCTGGGTAGCCTATATGAATTTAAGGAAAAAGACACATTCCATCTTCTGGGAATGCCTATGTGCCAAGAACTAATTCTTGTTAATGAGCCAACAGACATTTAGAAGAACTTCTCAGTCTCCATTTGCAGTAGGCTAAGGAAGGGACACTCCAACTTCCTCATAGTGGGTGGCTGATTTCCAGACTTACTTATTCTCTCTCTCTTGCAACCTCTCTCCTTCTTAACCTCCCTCTCACTTCTTTTGTACATGTATCCACAAACCGTCACAGCAGGAACACGTGGGCTGTTCCTTCTCACATCAAAGGTGAAAAAATTACTGGAAATTTATATTTCTATATGACTTTTACTTCAAAACATAATTACTTAAATTGCATTCAATATAATGTTTCTAATAAAATTATTGCTTTCTTTTATTAAGAATTTATCTTTTTGTTATAAAAGTGATGTATATTAATCATGGAAGGAGAAAATAAATGTCACTCAAAATCCCACTACTTTGAAATAACTACTCAACATTTGGCATATTTACACTCTTCCATGTTACACATTCAGATGTGCAAAAAATATTTCTTTTTCTTATTTTATAACACTCTTCATTTATGACTGAGTCCCCATTTCACCAGGTTGACATACAAGCAAACTTGACTTTGATTCCTCCTCAAATCCTCTATCTCCCTTAGGTTTCTATCATGGTAACGGGATCATACACAACATTAAAACAACAAGGGTCCCATCGATTATTTGTTAATTGAGTCACATGGGAGACTTCAAAGGAGTGATCAGGACTGTTGGCGTGATCTTTGAGAAAGTCAGCAAGAGTTAGTATAAAATGATACGTATGGACCTAAATGAAAACAAAGAATAACTCAATAGCAATTTGTTTTTGAAGACTAAACTTTATTTAGTCTTTCCAAACCATCAGTTTTGTTTTTTGCAGAATAACACTTTCTTTTCACATTCTAATTCTATCACTTTATGTAAAATTAAATTAAATTATTTAATATGGCAATAAATTCAAGTGGAATAAAGGAGTCTTGTACATTTAGTGTAGCTCATTTTTGGTAAGCAAACTGGTCAACTGGTGAGTGAAGAAAAGTGAGCTTATCTACCTTACTTGCTCCTAGTGTGATGGAATTCAGTGACTAATAGTATGATGGGAATTGTAGTGTTGAGTTAATCTGGCTAGTCAATTAAATGAAGGCCAAAATTCTTTTGTAAATTTCTCACTAATTAAATTATTGTTTTCATATAATTCTAGTCTCATCATCTAATATTACACATATATCCCATGGTTTGAAATAGCCTTCACAAACCTGATTGCTAATATGTTTATAAGATTTCTTTAATCAGTTTCCCTAGATACAATTTAGCCATTTTACTACTGGCTGAAATGTCAACATTTTCACTTACAACACCATTTACATTATTGGTAGAAGTATAACTGCTGAAGCAAATGAAATAACTATTTAAAAATATTCTTAGTACATATTTCCAAAGTACTCTGGCATAGATACTATGTATATGCCTACATTTAGGGGCAGAACCCACATTAAAGGAAACCTTATCTAGGAATTATTACTTCGCATATCGTTTATAACATAATAAGCAAAAAGCTTCTCTTTCTCTTTAATTCTAATTTCTTTGATTACTTACAAAATAAAACCTTGAAACTTGTATTCAATGCTGTTAATTCACTCTATTCAATAACTTGTTATTGCACATTTTTCTATATTTTATCAATTTTCTTGTTGATCTGTATACGCTTTGTTTATTCACTGAAGGGTAAAATTTTTGTCTGTTATTTTTAAGGAATATTT
This sequence comes from Carlito syrichta, assembly GCF_000164805.1. NCBI lineage: Eukaryota > Metazoa > Chordata > Mammalia > Primates > Tarsiidae > Carlito > Carlito syrichta. Next base: position 368,820 of record NW_007190932.1, read on the forward strand.
TTTTCAGAAATTTCAGTGTTTAAAATGTTGCCTAATGTTGCTATTAATATTCGGAAATATTTTATATGGATAAATCCAACAAAATTTCTCTCAGTTATTTTTAAAAATCTTAATGAGCTACCTGCATTTTGATGAAATAAACACCAATATTTTCTTCTACATCAGTTATTAAGTGATTGCATTACCTTAAGATGGCAAATTAAATAGATTAAAAATTATTTATTTATTAACTATTCAGTTCACTTGAATTTTATTTTGTTTTAATTAGTTATTCTTTAGCTACTGGTGGCTATATTTGTCTTTTAACCAATAAATTGTAATTCCATTATTAAGTAGATAGTGATGATGATTGCACAAAATTATGAATGTAATTAATACCACTGCATTTACTGTATACTTAAATGGTTAAAATGACAAATTTTAAGTTATATGTAATCACAATAGAAAATTTAAAAACAAAACAAAATACAAAGCAATATATAAATAGGATGAAAAGTAAGCAATTTACATTTTTTTTTTTTTTTTTTTTTTTTTTT
>NW_007190932.1:369507-375951 GCF_000164805.1 Carlito syrichta
CAGCGATCGTTCCGCCTCAGCCTTCCAAGTAGCGGGAATTACAGGCATGCGCTACCACGCCCGGCTGATTTTTTTGATTTATTGTAGAGATGAGGTCTTGCTGCCCAGGCGATCTCGAACCCGCGGGCTCAGGCAATCCACTCACCTCAGCCTACCAAAGGCGCGGAATTACAGGCTGAGCCACCGAACCCGGCTAGTTTACATATTTTTAAAAGTCTACAGGTGGTTTAGGTACAGGTGAAGTTTTAGGCCTCCCAATGGACCTCACTTCACCTGGATTAGGATCAGACATCCTATTGATATTATGAGCCCCCTTCACCCTGGCAGTGTCCTGCTATTGCCAATCCCTTTTTGGTAGTATTATGATAGGTGTTCAGGATCTCAGAGAACATGTGGTACTCAGTTCTTTGTTTCTATGATGGATCACTGAGTATAAAAGTCTCCAAATTCATTCAAGTTGCTGTGAAGTCCATAATTAGGTCCTTCTTTATGGCTGTGTAATATTCTGTCATGTATATGTACCACATTAAAAAAAAAATCCAGTCCCGTTTTGATAGACAGCATGGTTGGTTCCATGTTTTTGCTATTGTGAATAGTGCTACAATAAACATGAATGCATAGGTATCATTTTTGTAGAATGGTTTGAGTTCCTCTGGGTATATTCCCAAAAGGGGAATACTGGGTCATATTGAAGGTCAATTTTCAGTTCTTTTAGAAATCACCACACTGTTTTCCACAGAGGTTGCATTAGTTTGCATTCCCACCAACAGTGTGGAAGCGTTCCCCTTTCTACGTCTCCCCACTCTTTGTGGTTTCTTTTGCATTGCAAAAGCTTTTCAGTTTGATGAGGTCCCACTTGTCTATCTTATCTTTTATGGCATGGGCATCTGGGATTTTGATCAGGAGTTGGCTGCCTATTCCAATTTCTATAAGGGTGTCTCCTGTGATTTTCAAGATTCTTATAGTTTGAGGTTTTACATTTAGGTCTTTGATCCATTTGGAATTGATTTTTGTATATGGTGATATGTAGGGGTCCTGTTTCATTTTTCTCCATGTGGTCAGCCAGATTTCCGAGCACCATTTACTGAATAGATTCTCTTTGCCCCAGTGGTTGTTGGTGAAGGCTTTGTTGAAGATAAGTTGGTTTTTGAGAAATTGAGATTTTGCTTCCAGAATCTCTATTCTGTTCCATTGGTCTATATGCCTGTTCTCGTACTGAGGCCAGGTTGTTTTGATTATTATTATTATTATTGTAGTCTTATAATAAAGTGTAAAGCCTGTGAGTTTGATACCTCCTGTCTTGTTTCTTTTGTGAAGGTTTCTTTTGGCTATTCATGGTCATTTATATTTCCATATGAATTTCTGAATTGTTTCCAGGTCTGGGAAGAAAGATTATGGTAATTTAATTGGTATTGCATTGAATCTGTAGATTGCCTTGGGTAAGATGGACATCTTAACAATGTTGATTCTTCCAATTCATGAGAATGGAATATTTTTCCATTTGTTTGTGTCGTCTTTGATTTCTTTGAGTGGTGCTTTGTAGTTTTCATTGTAAAGGTCTTTCACATCTCTGGCTAGGAAGATGCTAAAGTATTTCATTTTGTGATGTGTGGTTATTGTGAATGGGATTGTGCTTTTTATTTGGTCTCTGCCTGTTTGTTGTTGGTGTATAAAAATGTGACTGTCTTTTGCACATTGATTTTATACCCAGAGACTTTGCCAAAGTCCTTTATTAGTGTAAGGAGGTTTTGGTAGATTCCCTTTTGTTTTCCAGGTATAGGATCATATTGTATGCAAAGAGGGACAGCTTGCCTTCCTTTTTCTTGGATATCCCTGTCATCCTTCTCTTGTCTGGTTACTGAAACTAGGATTTCCAGCACTATTTTGAAAAGGAGGGGTGAGTGGGCAGCCTTGTCTTGTTCTGGTTTTCAGGGGAAATGCTTCCAATTTCTGACCATTTAGTAATATTTTGGCTATGGGTTTATCACAGATGGCTTGTACTGTTTTGAGGTATATTCCCACTATACCCAGGTGTTCAAGGGTTTTTTGTCAAGAATGGATGATGGATTTTGTTGAAAGCCTTTTCTGTGTTTAATGATATATTCATGTGGTTTTTGCTTTTATATTCGTTGATGTATTTAATTACATTTATGGTCTTGCAGATGTTAAACCAGCCCTGCATACTGGGGATGAAGTCTACTTGGCCATGGTGGATATTTTAGATGTGTTTTTGGATCTGATTTGCTAGAATCTTGTTGAGAATTTTTGCATCTATGTTCATCAGGGATATTGACCTGTTTTTCTCTTCCTTTGTTGAGTCTTTGCCCAGTTTGGGTATTAGTGTAATGTTAGCTTTATAAAATAATTTGGAGAGAGTTTTGTCTTTCTCAATTGCCTGCAATACTTTCAATAGGATTGGTATCAGATCCTCCTTGTGTGTTTTGTATAATTCTACTGGAAAACCGTCTGGTTCAAGACTTTTTTTTTTGTAGTTTTCTTATGATAGAGTCAATTTCCCTGGTTGTTATTGGTCTATTTAGGGTCTCTGTTTCCTCGTGTTTCAACTTTGGGAGGTTATGTGGTGTCACAAAGTTCTCCATCTTATTTAGGCTTTTGAATTTGTTTCCCTACATATGTGCATAGCAATCTCCAATAATTTTTTGTATTTGCTTAGGGTCAGTTGTGACTGGATCTATTGTGTTTCTGTTTGTGTTTATTTGGACTTTTTTTTTTTTTCTCTTTTTCTTTGTCATTCTGGCTAGGGGTCCATCAATCTTTTTTATCCTTTCAAAGAACAAGGTTTTTTCAATGATTTCTTTTTCTATGATATTTTTGTCTTCTCTGTCCCATATTTGGGTTTTTACTTTGATGATCTGAATTCTTCTGCTGAAGTTAGGGTTTTGGTGGTCTTGCCTTTCCAGCTCCCTTAGGTAACTTGTTAGGCTGTTGACTTGTGTTCTTTCTGTTTTCTTGATGTGTGTTCATAGAGTTATAAATTCCCCTCTTAAAACTGATTTCATGTCATCCCAGAGGTTTTAGTAAAATGTGTCTTTGTTTTCATGTGTTTCCAAGAATCTTTAAATTTCTGTTTTGATTTCTGTGTTGACTTAGGAGTAGTTCAGCATTGTTCTGTTTAGTGTCCATGTCTTTGTGTGATTTGGGAGGATTTTATTGGTAGTTATATTTTTTTAATTCCACTGTGGTCTGAGATTTCAAACTTATGGAATTTGTTTATGCTTGATTTATGTCTGATGATATGGTCGATCATGGAGTATGTGCCGTGTGGTGATGAGTAGAATGTATATTCCATGGTTGTAGGATAAAGTGTTCTTTAGGTATCTATTAAATCTATTTGGTCAAGCATCAATTGAGGTTCTGGATCTCCTTATTGATATTTTGTCTTGTTGATCTATTGAGGGTTGTTAGTGAGGTATTTGGTTATGGTAGTGTTAGAGTGAATATCCTATTTTTGTTTACTTATTAGTTGTTTTATAAATCCAGGTGATCTTGTGTTGTGTATATATTTAGAATGGATATTTCTTTCCTATGGATTGAAACTTTTATCATTTATGTAATGTCCTTCTGTATCTTTTTAAATTTTTAATTGCTTGAATTTTTTCTGATATTAAAATTGCAACTCCTACCTTCTTTTGTTTTCATTCACATGAAAGTTTATTTTTAGTCCTTTAACTTGAGTGTATGGGTGTCCTTTGTGGTGAGATACATTTCCTGTAAGCAGTATATTGTTGGGTTGTGGGTTTTTTTAAACATCCAGTTTGCCATTCTATGTTTTTGCAGTGGTGCATTTAATCCATTGACATTCAGGCTGATTATTGAAATGTGTAATTTATCCCTGCCATGAGGCTCTTATAAGACTGTTTTCTTTTAATTTGGGAGTTGATATATGCATGTGTTCTCAATGTTGCAGTCATGAGGTGTGTTGTGTTGATTCTGTGCTTTCCTATATTTGTGGGAAGTGCATGGTTACTTTTTTTCTTCTGTGTTTAATACCTTCTTTAGCATCTCCTGTAGAGCTGGTCTGTAAGCAACATAATATATTAGGGATTGGATTTTAATCTGGGAATTTAGTCTGGGAAGGATTTTAATTCTCCATCGCTATTGAAGCTGAGCTTGACTGGGTAGAAAATTCTTGGTTGAAATTGTTTATCTTTGAGGACTTTGAAAATAGGACTTCAGTCCTTTCTAGCTTGTGGTGTTTCTGCTGATATATTTGCTCCTATACTGATAGGTCTTCTCCAGTTGTAGTCTGACCTTTCTCTTTCACTGACCTTAGAATTTTTTCTTTTATACTTACTTTGTGTAGGCAATTTACTACATGTCTAGGGGTTGATCTTCTCATTTTATATCATGGGTGGGTTGTCTGAATCTCTTGTGTTTGGATGGTCACTCTCTGGTGAGATGGGAAAAGTTTTCTTGGATAACCTTTTAGAATACTTACTCCAAGGTGTTCTCCCTTTCCCTTTCTTTTTCTTCAAACTTATCAGACATAAGTTTGGCCTTATGATATAATCTCACATCTCTTGGAGGCTTTGTTCTTTCTTTCTAAGTTTTTTTTTCTGTTTTTAATAGATCAGTTTAATCCCATGCTTTGTTCTTCAAACTCTGAGATTCTTTCTTCTGCTTTGTTACTTCTGCTTTCCATGCTTGTCATCTTGTCATTTATTTTCTGTATGAAGTTTTTTATGGCCAAAATCCCTGTTGCAAGTTCTTTTAGTGTTGTATCTTGTCTTTCTTGAGTCTTATTCCCTCTTTCTATCCATTCCCTAGTTCCTGTTGTATTCTGGGGCCAATCATTGATGATTTCCATTGCTTGAGTTTTGAGATCTGATTTTTTTGGTGTTGCCTCTTTGGTATAATGGGAATTTCCTGTGTTCGTCCTTTGATTTTTCTTCATTTGTGACAAATCTCTTTCTTTTTTCTTCAAGTTTGTTATTCAGTGGTAGTGGGTGGAGTTTTCACTTCTGTTGCTTGCTCAGCCCTCTAGTCTTCCCAGATCAGAGTCTCTGAATTTGTTCTGTTTTGAAACAGGGCTGAGGGTGGGAAGCTTTGCTGTTTCTTGTAGTTTTGAGAATCAAATAAGATGGAGGGTGGGGAACTAGGATTCAGAAATTACTTGCTTGTTATAATGTTCACAGACTGATGTATGGGCCTCCTGAGACCCACTCCCCACCACCACTCTATATGATGATGTAATGGGTACATGCATGTATCCCCTGAGTCCAAGATAAAGTAACACTAATGAGGAGAACAGATAAAAGTAGAATGAAATAGAACAGACAAAAATAATAAGAAAAAAAAACCACAGACAAACAAAAGTAAGCACAAGTCCCAAAACCAACAGAAAAGAAAACATACACACACACTGAAAGATGGTGGTGCACAGTGAGACTCAATGCCTGTTAAGACCAAGAGATTTAATGAGTCAAACGTGGTGGGCTATAGGACCTGAGGGTCAGGCTGTACCCCTGAGGCAAGGGCACGGTGGCCTTTATAGGGGCTTAGAGCGACCTGTCAGTCATTTATAGGTTGACTGGCAGAGCTTCATTTAGGTTGGTGGATTTTTCACGAGCACGGGAAAGGGTGTGGAGGAAGAACCTGGAAGGCACCATTTCAGTCACCATTTTAGTTTGCTGGGTCGCCATTTTGGTGGGGGCCAGGTTTAGGCCCCTTTCCAGGAAAGGGAGGGGACGTGGCTTTACTTGTGGCTGGCGGTGGCCTTTCATTCTCACCTCTTTGGTTATACGGGAGAGGGGCAGCGTTTGTCTGTCTGGCTACTTCCTGCTGACAATTAGTGTTGGTGGGTGAGGTGGGTGAAAGGACAAGCCACATGAGACCCCACGAGTAGGCACCAAAAGAAAAAATTTCATTTCAGTGGAAGTCCTGGAAGGTGCCTTGTAAGTGGAAAACGGCATGCTGGTCCGGCCAGTCGTCGAGCGGACACAGGAAAGGGAGGAGCCGACTCTCACAAAGAAGGTGGTCAAGAAATGCTGAGAATCTGAGTGGTAGGTAGTAGGGGATAAACTTTAAGGTGAGCATGTCTGAAATGAGAAGACAAGGTCAGAGGTTTGTAGGGTTGGGACAGTCAAGACTTGGATCTTCGGTGGGCAGGAGGTCATAATTCTGTAGGAAAAGTTGATTAACATTTTGATTAGAGATTTTTAAAAGTTGTGACTGGAGAAACTTGATAATACAAGGGAGAAAGGAGCACAGGCCAAAAATGAGAATGACAGGTGTGACGATGGGTAAAAGCCAGGTGAATAGGGAGCTTTGTAACAGGCTACTGACTTGTGAAGATTTTGCCCTTTGGAGTTGTGAGAAGAGGTGGTATAGTTTACTAATGTTTTGTTCAATGATTCTGTTAAGCCCAAATTTCAAAATCCAAGAGACCACCAAAGAGCCAGCTCTGATGCAAACACACAAGGG